>NC_045549.1:725586-997428 GCF_009769535.1 Thamnophis elegans | reverse complement strand
AGAGGACATGAGCACCAAGAACTTCTCTTCCTGGATGGAAAAACAAATCAAGGAGAGAAGCAACTTGGAATTAAGGGGAAACCTCCTGACAATTAGAACAAATAACCAGTGGAACAGCCTGCCACCAGAAATGGTGGTTGCTCCATCACTGGACTCTCTTAAGAAGAGCCTGGACAGGTGGCAGAGGGTCCATTTATAAACCTGAATCCCTTACTAGCAGGACTGCAGCCCCCATGAATTACCCCATACAGCCAGCCCTGGATTTACCACCACAGTTC
The DNA here is from genome assembly GCF_009769535.1 of Thamnophis elegans. Taxonomy (NCBI): domain Eukaryota; kingdom Metazoa; phylum Chordata; class Lepidosauria; order Squamata; family Natricidae; genus Thamnophis; species Thamnophis elegans. The sequence goes on along the minus strand of NC_045549.1, from coordinate 997,150 downwards.
AGTTCCTGTTACTAACTTAACAATGGCAGTGATTCACTTTACAACGGTGGCAAAAAAGGTTGTGAAATGGGGCAAAACTCACTTAACCAATGTTTCTCTTAGCAGCATTGTGGTCACATATTGAAGACTAACTGTAGAAATTCCCCCCCAAATATATTAACAACCAAAAAGCAAACAGAGATAAAATTTTTTTTAAAAAAACAACAACAGTGTGCATTGAAAATCTCTCTTTCTGCAGAAAAGTGTGTGTGTGTGTGTGTGTGTGTGTGGAGGGGGGGTCAGTATGCCCCCCCCATGACAAAACCAAACCCACTTCTGTTGTAGGGTGGGGTGACGGACGACAAGAGCGATGATGGGAAGTCCGTCTCGACTCTCAACTTCGGAGTGAACAGACCAAGCATCTCCTGCATCTTTGACTGTAAGCATCCCCTGAGCGGGGAGGGGAAGAACGGGGGGTGGGGGAAGAAAAAGGGGGGATCCGTGGGTCAGAGGGGCACTACCTTGAAGGCAAGGAGGCTGAAAAGCTTCCAAGCCATGATAAGCAGCCTTCCAATAGGCGAGGGGCTGTCACAGTGAGGGTGGGGGGGCACCCTCTTCTCCAAAGCTCCAAAATGCAAGAGGAGAAACAGCGGAGGGAAATTAATCAAGGAGAGGAGCAACCTGGAATGGAGGAGGGATTCAGTCAGGGGAACTACCTGCCTCCAGAAGTTGCGGAAGATGCTCCAATGCTGGGAGTTTTTAAGGAGAGATTAGAGCACCATTTGTCTGAGATGGTTTAGGGCAGAGGGGTCAAACTGAAGGCCTGGGGGCTTGGATCTGACCGTGGGGCCACCCTGGGAACAGCGAGGGTCCGGCCTGCAGTGCTTCTGCCAGCCAAAGTGGGCTCTGCCACGGCCTCCTGCAACCCCCCTGTGGCCCTTCCAGGTCCCGTTTTCACTGGCAGAGGGTTGCAGGAGGCCGTGGCAGTTGAAAACGGAGCTCGGGAGCCCACTTTCGCTGGCAGAAGCACTCAGGCAGCCACAGGGTCCCCGCACATGAGTGACGTTAAGCTGGCCACATTCAACCTGGCCACACCCCCACGGCCCCCTGAGGTCAAACACAACCCTCAATGAAATGGAGTTTGACACCCCTGATTTAGGGTCTCCTGCTTGAGCAGGGGGTTGGACTAGATGACCTACTCTTCCCACTCTTCTCTTCTCTTCTGTTCCGTTCCGTTTTATTCCATTCCATTATTATTCCATTATTATTCCATTATTATTCTATTCTATTCTATTCCTTTCATTCTTGTTTCTGTTCTATTCTATTCTATTCTATTCTATTCTATTCTATTCCTTTTCATTCTTATTTCTGTTCTGTTCTGTTCTGTTCCATTCCATTATTCTATTCTATTCTATTCTATTCCGTCCTTTCCCTTTCCTTCTTATTTCTGTTCTGTTCTGTTCCGTTCCATTATTCTATTCTATTCTATTCTATTCTATTCTATTCTATTCTATTCCATTCCATTCTATTCTATTCTATTCTATTCCTTTTCATTCTTATTTCTGTTCTGTTCTGTTCTGTTCCGTTCCATTATTCTATTCTATTCTATTCTATTCTATTCTATTCCTTCCCTTCCCTTTCCTTCTTATTTCTGTTCTGTTCTGTTCCGTTCCATTATTCTATTCTATTCTATTCTATTCTATTCTATTCTATTCTATTCTATTCTATTCCGTCCTTTCCCTTTCCTTCTTATTTCTGTTCTGTTCTGTTCCGTTCCATTATTCTATTCTATTCTATTCTATTCTATTCTATTCTATTCTATTCCTTCCCTTCCCTTTCCTTCTTATTTCTGTTCTGTTCTGTTCCGTTCCATTATTCTATTCTATTCTATTCCATTCCATTCCATTCCATTCCATTCTATTCTATTCTATTCCCTTCCCTTTCCTTCTTATTTCTGTTCTGTTCTGTTCCGTTCCATTATTCTATTCTATTCCATTCCATTCCATTCCATTCCATTCTATTCTATTCCTTTTCATTCTTATTTCTGTTCTGTTCTGTTCCGTTCCATTATTCTATTCTATTCTATTCCATTCCATTCCATTCCATTCCATTCTATTCTATTCCTTCCCTTCCCTTTCCTTCTTATTTCTGTTCTGTTCTGTTCCGTTCCATTATTCTATTCTATTCCATTCCATTCCATTCCATTCCATTCCATTCTATTCCTTTTCATTCTTATTTCTGTTCTGTTCCGTTCTATTCTCGTCACATTGGGGAGAGTTTGATTTCATTCTTTTTGATCTGCCTTAGAATCGGAGCCTTCTGAGGGGGTCCAAGAGTTATTGAAAGAAGAATGAAACTATGAAATAGTAATAACAACAACAACATACATTGATCAGGGAGGCAGGATGGGGGTCAGACCAGGAAGGGTCTCCAAACGTGGCAACGTGAAGACTTCTGGACTTCAGCTCCCAGAATTCCCCAGCCAGCATCCCCCAATTTGCATAGCTGGCTGAGGAATTCTGGGACCTGAAGTCCAGAAGTCTAAAAAGTTGTCAAATTTGGAGAGCCCTCCTCTGGACCCTTCATTTTGAAGCCAGATGTTCAGTTCAATATTGTTGCTTTCGACGTGTTGTTGTGTTTCTCTCCTTGAAGACGGAAATCGCTACCATCTGCGTTGCTACATCTACCAGGCCAGGGGGCTGCTCGCCATGGATAAAGAAAGTTTTTCAGGTAAGATATTACCTAGTTGGGTCCTGAAACGCCTGCAAGAAAACCACCCAGCTCAGAGAGCCCCAGGGACCCCCCCCCCCACAGTTCAACCCAGAGCTACAAATCTTCTCCTTCACCAGATCTAATTGGGAAATTCTTCCCAAACCCTTGAATGGAAGCAGACTTTCAAGTCAACTTATCTAGATGAGATGAAAAGGCCGATGTTGCTTTTTGTGACCATTTTTACGGGACTCCTCTTTCCCATTGGAACGTGGGACTCTGTGGGGCTGGAGCAGTGTGTGGGCAGATGCCCCCCCCCCCAGAATGAACCCCCAGAACCTCCCCTTCCTCTGGGGTGGCTTTGAGGGAGAAAGCTATTCCTAAAGAGGGACCAAGCGATCACCACCTACGCCAAATCCAGAGGGATCTGCTCTTCCCCTCCAGAAAATCTCTCCTCTCTCCTGCACGCACGCACGTACGCACACGTGTGTGTGTCTGTGTGTGTCTGTGTGTGTTTTTGAGCATGTTTGTTGCCTTGAACTCAAAGTCTCTCTCCAAACCGATGACCTCATCCTTCCTGATTGGCTGGACCGAGTGGGAGCAGCTTTCCCTGCATGGACGGCAGCCAATGACAACAGCCGGCCCAGATGTAGACAAGATGGAATTGTGATTTGCTGTTGGTGGAACAAAGCATAAAGGAGCCCTTTTCAGGGCCATAAAAATGAAACCCGGGACGGGTGCGAAGCGGAGACAGAGGCGTCTGTCGGAGGGCTTTCGCAAGTTGGGCGGAGGGGCCGCACAGTCGGTGTTCCCCCTGACCCGGCACGGAAGGCAGAAACGCAGCCACAGCTGAGATGCCTCTTCCCGTCACAAGAGATCACGCGAAGCCTTAGTAAAGCCTTAGTAAAGCCTTAGTAAAGCCTTAGTAAAGCCTTAGTAAAGCCTTAGTAAGGCCACACCTGGAATCCGGCATCCGGTTTTGGTTCCCACATTACAAAAAAGATGTGGAGACTTTGGATAAAGGGCAGAGAAGGGAAAACTAAGGGGATTTAGGGTCTGGAGACTTAACCATAGGAAGAACGGTTGCGGCAGAGGTGGGATTCAGTAGGTTCTGGCTGGTTCTGGAGAACCGGTAGCGGAAATTTTGAGTAGTTCAGAGAACTGGTAAATACCAGCTCGCCCCCCATCTGTTCTATCTGCCTCTGGAGTCCCAGCTGATTGGGAGGAAATGGGGAGTTTGCAGTATCCTCCCCGTGCCACACCCATCAAGCCACGCCCACAGAACTGGTAGTAAACATGTTTGAATCCCACCACTGGGTTGCAGGATTCAGGTTTGACTAGTCTAGAGAACTAGACTAGTGGATGGAAACTAATCAAGGAGATAATCTGGAATTAAGGAGTAGCTTCCTGACACCGAGGACCATTAATCTGTGGAACAGCTTGCCACCAGAGGTTGTTGGGGCTCCATCACTGGAGGTTTTCAAGCCGCCTGTCTGGAATAGCATAGGGTCTCCTGCTTGAGCAGGGGGCTGGACTAGAAGACCTCCAAGGTCCCTTCCAGCTCTTTTCTGATGGAGACTGATCCCATCGGTCTTGGTGGTCCCAAACCTGCCTTAAGGCCCACAAAGGCAGTTGGGTGTGGATGGGTGGGGGTGGGGGTCGGTGGGGCCCAGCATTAAAGAATGGGCAGCAAACCTTCTGGGCTCCCCCAGCCTCAAGACGAAGAAGAGGGGCTTAAGAGCCCTTGAGATGAGATCTGGAGGTGACATAGAGAAGATAGAATAATAGGGGTGGAAGGCCCCTTGGAGGTCTTCTAGCCCAACCCCCTGCCCGTAGAAGGAAATCCTATACCATTCTGGACTTCCTTTTTGGCTTGAGGGATGGATGCAGCTGGTCACAGAAAGAATAACAGAGCAACAGAATTGGAAGGGACCTTGGAGGTCTTCTAGTCCAACCCCCTGCTCAACTAGGAGATCTGGCCTATACCATATCAGACAAAAGGTTGTCCTATTGCCAGTGATGGAGCACCCACAACTTCTGGTGGCAACTTCTGTTCCACGGATTAATTGTCCCCACTGTTAGGAAGGTTGCTTCTCTCCTTGATTAGTTTCCATCCATTCTTTCTTGTCCTGCTTTGGGCAATAAGTTGACCCCCCTCTTCTTTGTGGGAGTCCCTTAGTTATTGGAAGACGAGCCGTGTCACCCCCAGTCCTTCTTTTCCTAGACTAGACATAGCCAATTCCTGCAACCGTTCTTCATATCAGAGGCTGGGCGGCCTCTGTCTTCTGGCTTCATCCAGCCTCAGAGGGAGGCTTTGAAACTGCTTGAGACTTGATCTGGAGGAGGAGCAAGGCCTCCATTAGGCTCCTTGGTTGCTCAAGTCCACACATTCAAAATGATGGATTCACTTTTGAAGGTGCTATTGACTAAATTCCATGGGGGATTCTGGGAGTTGAAATCCGCAAGTCTTAAAGTGGGCAACTGTGGGCACCCCTCCCCCTGAACTAGAGCCCGAAGAAGCCGGGGTGATTGTATTGCTGTGAGCAGGAATGGGTGAGAAATCCTTTGAAGAGTCAGCTCCCAACTTGGTGGCCTTCTCCAAGAGAAGAAGGAAGCCTGAGATCTACATTCAGTTATTCTCACAGGGTTCCTAAAATCCAGGGTTTTTTTTTGGGGGTGGTGGTGATTATAGCTGTCTCAAGAATGCCCCCTCCTATTGTGCACCCCTCTGAATTTCTCCTCTTCAAGTCAAAAAGTGGCATCGTTTCTTGCGGATGATAATAGGACCAGGAATAGCCCAGAGGTGCTTTTCCAAAAGTCAGATTGACTTGCTCTTATTCCTTGAAAACGTTTCACTTCTCATCCAAGAAACATTTTCAGTGAAGAACTCAAGAAGTTTCTTGGATGAGAAGCGAAAGGTTTTTCCAAAGGAAAACCACCAAGGAAGTCCAGGGGCCTTTTGGAACAACCATGACCTGGATCAGGGGTCAGCCACCTGTGGCTCTGGAGCCGCATGCAGCTCTTCCATCCCTCTGCTGTGGCTCCCTGTTGCTGCTCAGCTCCACCATTGAGAGGGCTTTTGATTAGGACAGGTAGAGGAAAAAGGAGGCCATGCTAGGAGGAGACTCTATGGTGGGAGGAACCGGACTTCCAGGGGGCTTCAGAATTGAACAGGGGGCCCCCCTTCCAGTTAGGACATTTGTGGCTCTTTGAGTGTTTCGGGTTGCCGACCCCTGACCTGGATGATGGAGACTCTCCATAGGACATGGCTAGGAATGTGGGTGAGTAGATGCGTGTTGTGACTCACTAGCAAGGCAATAGGGGTGATGATGTAGCTTGGGGTTCAAGGAGGGCAGACATGGGGTAGGATTATGGGGCAGAAGGTGGTGTAGATGGAGGCAAGGAAAGGCATGTAGAAATGTTTCTCGCTCAGAAACTGAGATGAAGAGTAGGAAGTAGAGGAGAGAGTAAGGGAAGAAGAGAGGGATAGGAGAGAGGGCAAGGAGGGGAAGAGGAGGAGAGAAAAGAGGAGTGGAAAGGGGAAGAGGAGAAAGAGAGAAGAAGGGGAAGTAAAGAAGAGAAGGACGACAGAGGAAAGAAAGGAGGGAGGGAGAAGAAAGTGATGAATAAGGTACAAATACGGTGTATGGAAAGCAGAAGAGCCAACAATAGTTTTTGGGAGTTGATGGTAAGATGAATTGATGTAAACATTTAATAATACAATGTTGGCTACGTAATAGTATACATGGGATTAAAAATGTTATGAAAATGAAAAAATAAAAAACTTAAACAATAAAAAAAGGAAATGTTGCTTCAACAATGGTTCAAAGCTTATTTCGAAGTTGTTCAAGATGCGACTCTGAGACACTACAACCGTCATAAACGTGAGTCGGCCCTTAAGCACCTGGATTTTGATCACGTGGCCACAGGGATGATGCAATGGTTGTGTCAAAACAGTCAAAAGTCCCCCTTTTTCCCCCAGTGCCGTCGTAACTTTGAATGGTCAGTAAGTGAAGTCCTGTGAGTTGAAGGTCCATGGAGGTTCTCCGTCATCTGGGTCCTGATTGTCCCAAAGGGGCTTTTTTCAAGGGGCAGCTGGACTTTATGGGGTTTCTTCGAAGACGTTTCGCTTCTCCTCCAAGCAGCTTCTTCGGCTCTGATGGGACGGTGGGAATGGAGCTGAAGAAGCTTCTTGGAGGAGAAGCCAAACGTCTTCAAAGAAACCCCAGAAAGTCCAGCTGCCCCTTGAAAAAAGCCCCTTTGGGGCAGTCTTGTAAGTTGAGGACCAGCTGTCCGTACTAAAAGCTCTGATGTAGACGTTTTCCACCAGGAAAGGTGGACTGTCCGATTATCTCCTCCTCCTCCTCCTGTCCTTCACAGATCCCTACGCCATCGTCTCCTTCCTCCACCAGAGCCAGAAGACGGTGGTCGCAAAGAACACGCTAAACCCCACCTGGGATCAAACGTTGATCTTCTACGAGATCGAAATCTTCGGGGCTCCCCAAAATGTTGCTGAATCCCCTCCCGACATCGTGATCGAAATCTACGACCAGGACACTTACGTAAGTGGGCAAAGGGCAAGAAGCCCCTGGCCAAGCAGGAGACCCTCCGTTCAGCTTCGGTCAGGGCGGGGACTGCGGGCGGGCATTAAGAAGACAATCAGGAGACCCACAAGCTACAGGTAGTTTCTTGCAGGCTTCTCATGACCCATCTAGGTAATGACATCAATAATCTTCTTCTTCTCCTCCTGCTCCTTCTCCTTCTCCTTCTCCTTCTTCTTCTTCTTCTTCTCCTTTCACTTCCTCTTCTTCTCCTTCTTCTTCTTCCTCCTCCTCTTCCTCCTCCTCCTCCCTCCTCCCTCATCCTCTCCACAAACCCCACTCCCTTCTAGCACTGATGATGTTACCTACTTAGATCATGAAATGTTTGCAAGAAAACCACCAAGCTTAGAGAGCACCAAGGACTCCCTAGTCGTCGTCGTCCTCCTCCTCCTCCTCCTCCTCCTCCTCCTCCTCCTCCTCCTCCTCCTCCTCCTCCTCTTCCTCCTCCTCCTCCTCCTCCTCCTCCTCCTCCTCCTCCTCCTCCTCCCTCCTTCTTCGTTCTCTCTGCAAACCCCACTCCCTTCTACCACTCCTGATGTTACCTACTTGGATCATGAAATGTTTGCAAGAAAACCACCAAGCTCAGAGAGCACCAAGGATCTCTCATTTCAACCCTGAGCTACAAATATTTTCTTCTGCTGTATCAGCACAGTGACACTGCATGGAAATGCTAAAATTAGCAGTCTCCCTTCCTTCCTTCCTTCCTTCCTTCCTTCCTTCCTCCCTCCCTCCCTCCCTCCCTCCCTTCCTTCCTTCCTTCCTTCCTTCCTTCCTTCCTCTTCCACCCTCCCTTTATTAATTTTTTCTCTCGTCACCTCACAATTCTAGAGAGGTCTGGGTGGCTTACAATGGAATAAAAACATGTAGTAGATGTAAAAACAATTGCAAATATAAAAAAAAAACCAGATTCAAATGACAGAGGATGAAGAGTGATCTCAGAATCTGCCCCCCCCCCCCGGTCTTCCTCCCTCTGACCAGGGTGCGGATGAATTCCTGGGCCGTTGTGTTTGCAAGCCCACCCTTGACCACACACCGAGATTGTCCTGGTATCCCATCGTGAAGGGCAGCCGGAGAGCAGGGGAGCTCCTGGCGGCCTTTGAGCTGATCCAGAGAGAGAAGGTGAGTTGGGGGCTTGTGGGGAGGACCTGAAGCCTGGAAGGGGGGTGGGGGCAGGAGACCTGGAGGCTGAAGTGGGGGGCAGATGCAGCTCAGCCAAAGGGGTGGGGGGCTCTGCTCCCAGGGCCATGGAAGGGCTTAGAGATCTAGCCGTGGGTGAAGCCATGAATGCCCTCACACCTATCCTGCATCCTTTCAAGTAGTCCTCGGTTTATGACTGACCCATTAGCGGCCATTAAAAGTTACGACGGACCTCCCTGAGGGTACTTACGAACCGGATGAGGAGTTCTGACAACTGTCCTCTGTCTGCCCTTCGGTCCTCGGTCACCGACCCGCCTTAATGGCCGTTTGCAGCTTCCCCCATTTTATGACGTGTTTTTTTTTAACTGAAAACCGGCATTTGCTTCGCAATGTTCAGCGAAACTGGCCTAGAGCGACACCATTGGTTCGCTTAACGACTGCGGCACTTGTTTAACGACTGCTGCAAAAAAGTCGTAAGATTGAGTCAGTCACGCAGGTGGCCTGATTTACGCTGTCCTGACTGCGATGGGGGGGCTGCTTTACAGCTGTAAGTCAAGGAATAGCTGGAAGCAAATGACATTGCAGGGGGTGGCAATGCCCCCCCCCTGCCCCCCAAATGCTCCTCCATCCCTCTTCTCTCCCCCACTGGCTCTTTTGTCCAGCTTCAGTCCGGTGACTCTTTAAGCAGCAGGCTGCAGACCAGCCCTCATTTTTATAATTTATATTATATTATTACAGCATCATCATCATCATCATCAAATTACATAATTAATATAATTTTCAATACTCAGGTGCTATTTTATTAATGCAAAAAATAATAATAATAGAGAAGAAAGGAAGGAAGGAAGGAGGGAATGTAGGAGAGAAGGAAGGGGGGAAGGAAGGAGGAAAGGAAGGGGGAAAGGAAGGAGAGAAGGAGAAAAGAAAGGAGGGAAGGAAGGAGGGAATGTAGGAGAGAAGGAAGGGGGGAAGGAAGGAGGAAAGGAAGGGGGAAAGGAAGGAAGGAAGGAAGGAGGGAAGGAGAGAAGGAGGGAAGGGGGAAGGAGGGAGGGAAGGAAGGAGGGAAGGAAGGAGAGTAGGAGAGAAGAAACGAGGGAAGGAAAGAGGGAGGGAGGGAAGAAGAAGTAGGACCGTTGTAAGATAAGATGGATCTATGGGATGGTAAGAAAGCAATCTTCAAGTATATTGTCAACTGTAGGGAAAAAATTGTTATAAATACATATTATTAATAACAGTTATGAGATCATATAATTGTGAATGAATATATGAAATTGATAAAATTAAAAAAATTAAAAAAAATTAATAATAATAGAGGCTGGAGCAGCCTGTGGGGCCACCCTGGGAACCGCGAGGGTCCGGCCTGCAGCGCTTCTGCCAGCAAAAGTGGGCTCTGCCGTGGCCTCCTGCAACCCCCCCCCCCTGTGGCCCTTCCAGGTTCCGACTGGCAGAGGGTTGCAGGAGGCCGTTCCTGTATTGCCCCCAGCATAAAACAATTTTGAAATCCATGTCTGTGAAGATGAGGGTGCTAAGACCCCCCCCCAAAAAAGAGATTTCTGTGTCCCGGGGGGGTCTCAGAGGTCGGGGACCTTCCTGCTCGTCCACAGGCAGCTTCCGAACTTCTGGAATTCTGGCTGCCCATCTTGAAAGGATGCAAGGCCTGGTGTTGGCCATAGGGTGGCGCTCTTGGACTGAGGAGGGGTGCTTGGGCCACCGCTGCAGGGCTTGGGAGGGGGCTTCCTTGGGCTGCTGGGCTTCACCCAGCGGAGAGGGGAGGGGCTCTCTGGAGAGCCCAGGGCTTCCCTGAGCAGAAGGTGGGAGAGAAAGGCTCCGGCAGAGGACGGGAGGCCTCCTGGCGATGCTCCTTTCTGTCCCCTCTGGGCATCAGAAGCAGTCTGCTCTTTCCTGCCCCTCCTCCCTTTTCCTCTCCTCCTCCTCCTCCTCCTCCTCCTCCTCCTCCTCCTCCTCCTCCTCCTCCTCCTCCTCCTCCTCCTCCTCCTCCTCCTCCTCCTCCTCCTCTTCTTTCTCTTTTTCCTTCCTCCTCTTCCTTTTCCTTGTCCCCAGCTCCTCTTTGTCTCTCCTCCTCCTCTTCATCTTCCTCCTCATCCCCAGCTGCCCCTGCAGGTGCTCCTCTCCTCCTCCTCCTCCTCTTCCTCCTCCTCCTCTTCTTTCTCTTCTTCTTCTTTCTCTTTTTCCTTCCTCCTCTTCCTTTTCCTTGTCCCCAGCTCCTCTTTGTCTCTCCTCCTCCTCTTCATCTTCCTCCTCATTCCCAGCTACCCCTGCAGCTGCTCCCCTCCTCCTCCTCCTCCTCTTCCTCCCCCCTCCTCCCCTTCCCCCTCCTCTCCCCCCCATTCACCCTATTTTTTAGCCTCCAGGCCTTTGATCGTCTTACTTTCTCTTCTCTCCCCCTTCTTCCAAATTCTCAACATCTTTTTTTGCAATGTGGGGACCAAAACCCGATGCAGGATTGCATGTTTGTTGAATGCTAAGAATGAAGCAGGATTTGTGCATCTCTGAAGTGTCCAAGGACTTTCTCCTGGGCCATCATGCCGCTTGACCTGTTTGAGGAGTCTCAAGCGCCGGCTGGGGGATTCTGGGAGTTGAAATCCGTGCATCTTAAAGCTGAGAAATGCCAGAGTGTTGAGAGGTGTCAAACCTCATTTCTCAACCTTGTCAGCTTTTAAGATACGTGGAGGTATCCTTCTTCCTTTGAGAACCCGGCTGTCACTTGGACATTCGTTGTGTGTTTTTCTTTTTCAGCCAGCTGTCCATCACATCCCAGGCTTTGAGGTAAGACAGTCACAATGTCTGTAGATGCTACATTTTCTGCTTTGGGTCATGACTTGAGCTGGGAAGGATTGTGGTTGAAGGCAAGAATCCAGAGCTTTCCTCAAAATGGTGACATAACAGAATAACAGAGTTTGGAGGGACCTTAGAGGTTCTCTAGTCCAGTGTTTCTCAACCTTGGCAACTTGAAGATGTCTGGACTTCAACTCCCAGAATTCCCCAGCCAGCATTCGCTGGCTGGGGAATTCTGGAAGTTGAAGTCCGGACATCTTCAAGTTGCCAAGGTTGAGAAACACTGTCCTAGACACTGAATTGTTTATACACGAATGCTGGCTGGGGAATTCTGGGAGTTGAAGTCCAGACATCTTCAAGTTGCCAAGGTTGAGAAACACTGCTCTACTCCAACCCCTCACCCAAGCAGGAGAGACTACACCATTCCAGACAAATGGCCGTCCGGTCTCTTCTCGAAAACCTCCAGTGATGGAGCATTCACAACTTCTGGTGGCAAATTCTGTTCCACTGGTTAATTGTCCTCACGATCAGGAAATTCTCCCCAAATTCCAGGTTCCTTCTCTCCTTGATTAGTTTCCATCCATCGCTTCTTCTTGTCCTGCCCTTCTGCTGCTTTCTAGAACAGGGTGACCCCCTCTTTGTGGCAGCAACATCAACATCAACAAAGCAATACATGCAGAAAAAGTTAGAGGGCCTTCCGGATGCTCCATCTTGTCCCTCAACCTTCTGAACGTTAAGATGACTTCAGGTCCCAGAATTCCCCAGCCAGCCCTTGCTGCCTGGGGAACCCTGGGAGATGAAGTCCACACATTGTAAGGTTGAGGAATTTGGAACACCGTTTTCTCAACCTTTCTCAACTTGAAGGCGTGTTGACTTCAACTCCCAGAGTCCCCCCCAGCCTGTTTGGCTGGCTGAGGAATTCTGGGAATGGAAGTCCACCCATCTTAAACTTGGTAAGTTTGAGAAAAACAACTTGCATACAGCTCAGGAGTTAAATGCTACCGGTTCGGGCCAGTTTAAAAAGTTTTAAAAAATTGAAAAGAAAGTTCCGACAATTGCACAGCAGAGCTGATTGTCTCACAGCTAATTGTCGGAAGTCCTTGTTTACTTTTTTTAAGCATTAAGCATTTTTTTTTTTTTACTACCGGTTCTAAAAAGTGCTAAAAAAAAGTAAAAAAAAAGTTCCGACTATCAGCTGTGCCACACAATTATATTTGCTCTAAATCGCACGGCACAGCTGTGTCCCCCCCCCCACTCACTGTTCTACTTACCTGCCTGCGGTGCGCCTGCGGTGCGCATGCAAACCAGTAGCAGACGAGAGAGCATTTCACCCTTGGTGCAGCTTCCAATCTGACGTCACAACACCCCTTTGGTTTATCTGCTCCTCATCACCCCTGGTTCCTTTCTGGATGCCCAGAATGGGAGGGAGACCTGGGCCCTGTTGGAAAGCAAAGGCTGGGCCTGAGTGCAGCTGTGGATGATGGGACCCACGTGCTCAAATCCCTCTTCCAAATTGGGACTGGAAGAGGAGGAGCTTCCTTGGCTTCCTATTGGACTTACTTTGTTGCCAACACTTTAGATCTGTACTGGTTGTATGCCAAGCTATTGGGCTGTCTAGCCAAACCACAGCAGAAATAGGGGCGAGCCAACTTTGCTTGATCTCAACCAAGCTAAAAAGGGTTAGACCTGGTTTGTCCTTGAGGGGGAACCACCAGGAAGCCCCAGAGCTACAAGGCAGCCTGGGAAGTTAAAAAAGAACCACACTGTGATATGACAACAACCATCGTGTCTTTATTATTGTTGAGAAAACTACGTGAAGTCAAAGTCCCAGGAAGACCTCAGCTCAAGTGGGTCTTTGGTGGCTCTTCCACGGCCCTATAGATTGGTCTGGAGACATTTGGGGGGGGGCAGTTAAGTGCAGGGGTTCCCAATGGTTGACCTTTCCCCACAAGGCTTGCTAGAGGAGATTGGGCCCTTAGCTTTCAAAAACAATTAAGGGGCACTCTTGAGCCTTGGTGGTTAGGATAGTATTTCTCAACCTTGGACACTTGAAGATGGGTGGACTTCAACTCCCAGAATTGGCTGGGTGGGGAACTCTGGGAGTTGAATTCCACCCATCTTCAAGCGCCCAAGGTTGGGAAACACTGTCCTAACCACCAAAACGCTGGGCCCAGATCAACCAGAAAATCTGTACACTCTTTCACACATGGCTTCCTTTTGTGTGTTCATTCACCGACTGATTTCAATGTGATCTTGCTTTGAACATGTGGCATTTCTGTCTGCTGTTCTCTCTCCATGGATGCTGCCTTCCCTGACATGCGTTTCCCCCCTCGTGGGACGAATGGGGACACCCTGCAGACAGAACTGGCGTCCGTTCTGGATGAGGTGAGCTCCCTGGGCAAGAAGAGGGTTCCTCCCCTGATCCTCGCTGGGATGTTTGTGGTGGAAGAAAGGGGCGGGGGAGGCTGAGACGCAAAACATAAACAGAGAGCAAACCCCTCTCCCTTCTAGCCCTGATGATGTTCCCTAGTTGGGTCAGGAAACATCTGCGAGGAAAAAAAATTGAGCTCAGAGAGCGCCAAGGACCTCATAGTCCTTTTCCTCCTCCCCACTCAAACTCCACTCTCTTCTAGCACTGGAGAAGTGACCTAGTTGGGTCATGAAATGTCTGCAAGAAAAGTACCAAGCTCAGAGAGCACCAAGAACCCACCAGTCCTTTTCCTCCTCCCCCCCCAAACCTCCCCCCTCCCTTTTAGCACTGATGATGTTCCCCAGTTGGGTCAGGAAATGTCTGCAAGAAAACATTGGAGCTCAGAGAGCATCAAGGACCCAACAGTCCTCCTCCTCCTCCTTCCTCTCTCCACTCCCTTCCTAACTTCCTTCCTTCCCAACTTCCTTTCTCCCTAACTTCCTTCCTTCCTAACCTCCTCACTTACTTCCTTCCAACTTCCTTCCTTCCTAACTTCCTTTCTTCCCAACTTCCTTCCTTCCTAACCTCCTCACACTTCCTCCCTTCCAACTTCCTTCCTTCCTAACTTCCTTTCATCCTAACTTCCTTCTTTCCTAACTTCCTTCCTTCCTAACTTCCTCCATTCTTTCCTAATTCCCTCCCTCCCTTCCTCCTTCTTCAGTTCTGACTGAATAGTGGAGGATGGAAGGATTCACTTTCCTTGCAGTCCTCTGGTTGTTGGTCCTCCCTCTGAGAGTCCTTGAGGCCACTTGGAGGTTTATCTGTGGGTCCCCTGAATCAGAGCCCAAATGGCTGGGGAGCCTTCTTGGAACGGCCAAAAGGACTGTGTTGTGAAGAGGAGATGGGAGGGGGGCGTTGTATCCCTCCCCCCCCCACGGTTGAGAGAGGGCTGCTCAACTTTGACCTAGATGGCCCCTTCGACCCCTCTTTCAAGGCAATGGTCCTCTCTGGCCGGAATGTGCACTTAGGTTGCTAAGTGAATCTGGCTTCCGCATTGACTCTGCTCATCAGAAGGTCGCAAAAGGAGGTCACGTGACCCGGGATATTGCGATCAGTTGCCAAGCATCTGAACTTTGATTACGTGACTCGGGGGGGGGGGGGTTTCTGCAGCGGTCGTGTGAAAACCGGTCATGTCACATTTTTCAGTGCCGTTGCCACTTCGAACGGTCACTAAATGTTGTAAGTCGAGGACTCCTTGCAGAAATCACTCCACCGGCCCCAGAAGATGGGGAAGGTGGAAAGTGGCTCCCTTTGGGTTTCCTCCCCCCCCCATCGGAGTGTGCACGGTGCACCCCCCTGTTTGTGTGTCTGAGCTCACAATTTCTCTCTCTTCTGCTTCCTTCTCTCCTTGTCTGGTGCCACCCGGGATGGCCGCGCTGTAGCTGTGCCCCCCCGCCTTCTATCACGAGGGGCTTCTGCAATGGGTATCTCTTCACTTTGCTTACAACACCTCCCCTCCCCACCCCCCGGTCTACTCTGCAACTTCCTGGGCTGGAGCAGCATGCCGAAAAACCCTGGGGGGGGGATTCTTGGAGGGCGAGGATTTGGGAGACCCAGGAGGGGCTCCTCCCTCAGCCAAGGGTGCAAACAAGGTTGAAATGAGCCGAAGTGGCACCGTGGTTAGAGTGCAGTGCAGAAGGGGGTTCCTACCGGTTCGCACCGGTTCAGTAGAACCGGTTCGTCAAATCTACCGAACCGGTTAGAAGAGGTTCCACCAGTGGACCCGGAAAGCAGGCCACACCTACAGAAGAGGCTCCAATTTTTTTTGAAACCCACCATTCACACACACACACACAGACAGACAGACAGACTGACACAGAGAGAGAAAGAAAGAGAAAGAAAGGAAGAAATAAATAAATAAAAAAGGAAAAAAGAAAGAAAAAGAGTGAGAGAGAGATGAAAGAAAAAAGAAAAAAGGGACAGAGAGACAAAAGGAAGGAGAGAGAAAGAGAGAGAGAGAGGGAGAGAGAGAGGGAACACATGGCCGGCAAGCCACTCCCACAAAGGAGGCCACACCCACAGAGTAGGTTCCAAAATTTTTTGAAACCCAGGCTACTTCTGGTGATCACCGGCTGCCAGCACTTTGGCAGTTCAAATCTCACCAGGCCCAAGGTTGACTCAGCCTTCCCTCCTTCCGAGATCAGGTGAGGTGGCGCAGTGGTTAGGGTGCAGTACTGCAGGCCACTTCAGCTGACTGTTATCTGCAGTTCAGCGGTTCAAATCTCACCGGCTCAAGGTTGACTCAGCCTTCCATCCTTCCGAGGTGGGTGAAATGAGGACCCAGATTGTGGGGGGCGATATGCTGACTCTGTAAACCGCTTAGAGAGGGCTGAAAGCCCTATGAAGCGGTATATAAGTCTAACTGCTATTGCTATCAGTCAAATGAGGACCCAGATTGTTGGGGGGCAAGAGGCCGACTCTGTAAACCACTTAGAGAGGGCTGTAAAAGCCCCGTGAAGCGGTATATAAGTCTAAGGGCTAAGTGGGGCTACCCCCAAATCTCCCCGATTGGTCAACATTGAAAGCCACCTGATGGCTCCTCAGGTGCCCCCTGGTCTGATCCATCCGGGGGCCCCGTTAACAGTCACACCTTGTGTGCCCTTGGCCAATGAAGGTTGAATGCCCCCTCCCCACTGCAGCCGGATAGCTGGCTCTTCGGGCAGCTGCTGCTCCCGCCCACTTAGCGTTATCCCTGCCCGCTTCCCCTCCTCTTCTCCTGGGCAATCCCCCCTCTGGGTCGCAGCCCGCCTTGCAGAGAGGCATCCCAGGCCCCCCTCACCTAATGTCCCCCCAGCAGGCTTTTCAGACAGCCCTACCCTCACCCTCCAGCCCCAATGGCCCCTTCCAGAGCTGCAGGGGCCGCTCCTCGGAGACCGGAGCCCTGAGCGGCTCCAGCAGGTGAAGGTGGCGGATGCTTCAGCTGCTTCCCTCCTTCGTCCCCCGCATGGCTCCTTCCCTGCTCATTAAGAATTGTTGTCATTCACGCTGATCAACTAAGGTCTGCGGGGCTCAGAGGCGGGGCGAGCCAGCGAGTCAGCGAGTGGTGGGCGGGTAGGTAGGCGGGGCAAGCATGGTGCGGACGGGCGGGGCGAGAGAGAGCGAGAGAGCGGCGACCAGGTGCACTGGGGGAGAGAGTGGGGACAGGTAAGGGGACCGTACCGGTACGGGGGCGTGGCCAGGCTGCCATCGCTACCGTTTCGGAAAGGTACGGCCAATTTCCACTACCTATTTGGCCGAACCGGACCAAACCGATAAGAACCCACCTCTGGTCTGGAATCATCTGCGTAATTAACTAAGGGCAAAGCCACAGCTGTCTGTCAAAGCCCTCCTAAGTTATGTGTGGAGCAGAGGGATCGGTCCCCTCCTCTTCTTGGATGGATGATTCTCTGCCCACTGGTGCTTCCTCCCCAGATGGGGGGGGATAGGAATGACCCACCGCCCTCTAAGCATGGCGGGCTACAACTCCCAGAGCGCCCGGTGGCAGGGAGAAGGAGAAGGGCTGGAGGCCTCCTCATAGCTTCCTTGACAGGTTTGGGGGTTTCTGCCAATTGGATGGAGGTCTTTAGGGCATGGCGCCCCTTTTGGTGGTAGAGGAAAGGAAGAGAGGATGAGAAGAGGAGAAGAGAGGGAAGGAGAGGGAAAGAAGAAAGAGGAAAGGAGAGGAAGATGGGGAGGGATAGGAGGAGGAGGAGAGAGGGTAGGAAGGGGAGGAGGGAGGGTAGGAGTAGGGGAGAAGAAGGGAAAGGAGGAGAAGAAAGTAGAGAAGGGAGGGAGGGAGGAAAGGAAAGGAATAGAGTGGAGCTAAAACAAAATAGTTCTTTGGGGATGGTAAGCAAAGCAATCCGATAATATATTGTAATTTTTCATATGGAAAAATGAATGTTTAAATGTGTTAATATGTGATGAGAATAATAACTGAGAATGTATACTTGTAAATGTGTGTACGAGGCTAAAAATTAAAAAAAAGAAAACTTTTACAAAATCTTCAAAGCGGTGCCGGTGGTGGTGGTGGTGGGAGGGGGCTGCACTCGGGGGCTGGGGAGAGGGACGGGGGGGGGGGCGGGCTCCAATTACGCCCGAGCAGAGTTGGCAATGCCATCACGCACAGCGAGCTCTTCTGTTTAGGCAGCTCCTGGCAAGTGCCAGGGAAAATTAGCCTCCCCCCCCTCCCCTCCTCCTCACCCCCCCACCCCCGCCCCGAGCAGCCTTGGCTCCCACCCTGCCCGCCTCCCTTGCAGCCCTCATTAAATATACATCGACGGGATCTATAAATAAATACGACCCGATCTGGTGTTTGAAATGGATCTGCCTCCTTAATTTAATGCAATAATTCTTTTTTGGCTAGAAAAAGTGACTGCAGCCGAAATTGCTTCCAACTGCCCCCCCCCCCCCCCCCCCCGGTTGAGAGCCGCCTTTGGTTTTTCTTCCCGCCTGAGGGGTTTCCTTTCCTTTGGAGGCTAACACCCCCCCTCCCTCCCCCGAGGTCGGGTTTATGGGGAAGCCTGGGCCACGACCGGGTGGCGCTGCACGCGGCTTCCAGGCGTTCGCAAGAGGTGAACGGTTCTCAATTTCATGAATTTGGAGTTCAGGGGGTGCCCTGATGCCCACCACCCCAATTTGGCAGCTCATGGCATGATGCCACCGCTGGGCATTTTACATAGGTAGTCCTTGACTTATGGCCACCAGGGAGCCCCGAATTTCTGTCTTACCTCATTTTACGACTTTTCTCACTGCGGTCGTTAAGTGAATCCCTGCAGCTGCTCAGTGAATAATAACCTGGTTGTTAAGTGAATCCGTCCTCCCCATGGACTTTGCTCGTCAGAAGGCCGCAAGAAGGGATCACGCGACCCCCGTGGACCCCGCGGCCGTCATAAAGACGAGCCAGTCGTAAGTGTGGAAAAACGATCACACGTCCCTATTTTCAGTCCTGTTGCGCTGAAAATGGTCATTAAGCGAGCTGTCGTAAGTCGAGGGCTACCTGCGTTTAGCGCTTGGCAGCCTCTTCTCCTTCCTCAAAGGGAAGTTGGAAACGTGGAAAAGGGATGGCAGAAAAATCACCTGGTGGCCTCCCAGTCTGCCTTCCATTATTATTTTTTTTTAAAAAAAATCTTGTTGCTTTTGTTTTCTTTTTAATTAATCAATTTATGATTATCTATTATTTTTCTTTTGTATTATTATTTTCTCAGTGTTTGTCCGTTGATGGACATGCCTTAATCCCAACCCTGTTTAAACTTAGTTACCGAGGACGGAGCCCCTCCTGGTTCCAAGTTCCCAAGGAGAGCAATAGGGCATTTATTTTATATTTCATTGAGCCCACAGTATTCCAAAAAGAAACCCCAGGAGATGAATCCATGGAAGCCAAAGATGCTTCGCTATTAATACAGGGGATGTTGTGACAGGCGAGGAGCAAAGGGGGGGGGGGTCACCTGAATGGCAAAGCCCTCCCAGACCACGGAGGGTCTGACCCCCTTTGGGCCTGATTCTGAAGAACGTCTCTTTCCATTCAACCAACTCCACTCTCCTTTCCTTTTGCCTGTGAATGAAGTCACTGGAAGGAATAAGAAAACAACAGAATAAGGGAGCTGGAAGGGGACCTTGGAGGTCTTCTAGTCTGACCTCCTGCTCAAGAAGGAGACCGTTCAGGACAAGTGGCTGTCTTAAAAAACCTCCAGTGTTGGAGAACCCACAACTTCTGGTGGCAAGCAGTTCCACTAGTTAATTGTCCTCACTGTCAGGAAGTTTCTGGGCTGGTTGGAGGAACCGGTGGGGGCGGGCTTCCGTTCCTCTTACCGCCTGAAAGAGACCCACTGACTCAACTTACGTCTCTTCCAGTCTGCAGATTCCGACCTGCCTTATCCTCCACCCCAGAGGGAGCCCAACATCTACATGGTGCCCCAAGGAATTAAGCCTGTCCTCCAGCGAACGGCCATCGAGGTAGGCGCAGAAGTCCCGGTGAATTGAGGACCTCTGGAAAGATTTAAGGAAAGAGAATTGCCCATTTTTAAAAACAAAGTTTTCTTAATTTTCTATTCTTTACATTTTGTTGGTGCTTAATCATCATCGTGTTGTCTGGATTATTTTATCTGCTTAGTGCTGATCGCATTCTTCATCCCCACCCCTTTTCTCCAACCACTGGCAGAATAAGTTCCACGTTGGATTAGATTAGATTAGATTACTTTATTTGTATGCCGCCCTATTTCCCTGAGGGGACTCAGGGCGGCTCACAATTCAAGGGAGGGGAGAAAAAACAAACAAAATACAGAACATAAAAATCATACACAGCTAAAAAACACAACAATCATACCATTCGGGGTGGGGCTGCAAGTCTTTAGCCCCAGACCTGTCGGAACAGCCAGGTTTTAAGGGCTTTGCGGAAGGCCTGGAGGGTGGTGAGGGTTCGAATCTCCACGGGGAGTTCGTTCCAGAGGGTCGGAGCTGCCACCGAGAAGGCTCTCCTCCGGGTAGTCGCCAGTCGACACTGGGCGGCTGATGGAATTCGGAGGAGGCCTAGTCTGTGGGATCTTATTGGTCTAGTGGAGGTGATTGGCAGGATAACATTCTCTGGGTTTTGGGGGGGGGCAGGTCTTGGCCTGGGGCCTTCGAAACCTGAAGAGCTACCAGTTGGCCAGCGTGACGTCTCCCAGCCTTCTGGTGGAGTGTGGTGGGCAGATGGTCCAGTCAACTGTCATCAAGAACCTGAAGAAGAACCCCAACTTTGACATCTCCGTCCTCTTCATGGAAGTGGTGAGGCAGCTTCATTCTGCGTCCTCTTCTCCCTTGGGACAAGAGGAAATTATATTTACCCTTTCGGTGTTATCAATATTGTCTCTCTCTCTTTTTTTTAACAGTTTATTGATGCATTTTCCTTAACATACACAAGTACTTTATGAACAGTGTGTTTTCTGGGTTAATTTACTTATCTCTCTATATCAGTGGTTCCCAAACGTGGCAACTTTAAGACTTGTGGACTTCAACTCCCAGAATTCTTTAGCCAGCTCTGCTGGCTAAAGAATTCTGGGAGTTGAAGTCCACAAGTCTTAAAGTTGCCACGTTTGGGAACCACTGCTCTATGTAAAAGTCAAATGCCACTCACTCATCATGAAATCTCCAGAACTATAAAGCCTACAAACTTGAAATTCCGGCATGTATGTTCCTCTTGGCTTCCAGGTCCTTGCTAAGAAAGGATTTGTTGAAATGACCGTCAGATCATCAATATTTCTTATACAGTATTATATTAACATGCGTCGATGCTGAGGAGTTGGATGTTCTACTCCCCCTCCCCACCTAAAAGGAACTCTGCTCCAACTGCCAGTTGCCTTATATTAACATGCTCTGATGCTAAGGAGTTACACGTTCTACATTAATTTTCAAGCTTTTAGTATCAAGCCCAATCACATAGTTTCGTAGCAAAGCACAGGCATCCAGCTAGTAATATAATATAATATAATATAATATAATAATATAATATAATATAATATAATATAATATAATATAATATAATATAATATAATATAATATAATATAATATAATATAATATAATATAATGATATGATATATATATATATATGAATATAATATAATATAATATAATATAATATAATATAATATAATATAATATAATATAATGATATATATATATGATATGATATGATATAATATAATATAATAATATATAATATAATATAATATAATATAATATAATATAATATAATATAATATAATATAATATAATATAATATAATATAATATAATATAATATAATATAATATAATATAATATAATATAATATAATATATAATAATAATAATATAATATAATAATAATATAATATAGTAAACGTAAGACATACATAATAGTATTCTTCCAATTTCTGATTTCTACTTTTATTATCCAGCCATTGATAAAATAAGTCCCACATTTGAAAATATTCTGCATCTTTTATCTTGAATGTCAACCTATCCATTTCTGCACAATCTAGTGATTTTTAAATTACATCTTCTTCTATGGGTGGTTCTTTGTGTTGTGCATGTTACAATTCTTGCTGTCGTCAAGACATGTAATATTAAATAGATTGAATAAATCTTGTCCCTTCTTCTTCTTCTTCTTCTTCTTCTTCTTCTTCTTCTTCTTCTTCTTCTTCTTCTTCTTCTTCTTCTTCTTCTTCTTCTTCTTCTTCTTCCTCCTCCTCCTCCTCCTCCTCCTCCTCCTCCTCCTCCTCTCTCTGCCCTTGTCCTTCTTCCAGCGTCTGCCAAGAGAAGACCTCTACTGTCCTCCCATCATCATCAAAGTCATCGACAACAGGCCCTTCGGCCGCAAACCTGTGGTGGGCCAGTGCACCATCCGATCCCTGCAAGAATTCTTCTGCGACCCCTACAAAGAAGACGCCGTATTTCCTGAAACCCACGCAGGTCAGGATGGGCGGAAGATCTTTGGGGGAACCCTAAAAATGGGTGGCTTCCCTGGAACCACTACATGATATGTCAGGTTAGCAAATGAAGCCTTGCTTTTGAGCAGGGGTCTCTCAACCTGGCCACTTTAAGACTTGTGGACTTCAAATCCCAGAATTCCACAGTCAACTTGGCCACTTTAAGACTTGTGGACTTCAACTCCCAGAGATGGCTGGGGAATTCCTGGAGTTAAAAGTCCACAAGTCTTAAAGTAGCCAAGGTGACTGTGGAATTCTGGGAGTTGAAGTCCATAGGTCTCAAAGTGGCCAAGTTTGGAGACCCTTGTTCTTGAGTATCATCTGAAGGTTTGACTACCTGTGTGCTCCACCGAAGTCGCTTCATTATGGAGACTTCCTGAAGGTCTGATTATCCATGGTCACCTATCTGTGGGCTTGTGGGTTCGGGGTTGGTTCTATGGTGTCTCCAACACGCCAACCTCCAGATGTTATTGAACACAACACCCAGAACAATGATGGACTGGAGAAGACTTCCCATATGGCCTGCTTGATAGCTTAATATACCTTGAACCTTCCCAGACAATGTGTCTGAATCACAAGTATCCAAAGTGTCCCTCTTCCATCTCCTTGGTCGGAAAGACTTCTTTGGAAGACAGCTGTTGAGTGACAGGGATGGTTTGGAAGACATGTTGATGGAAGCCAGAGCAGCCAACTCCAAAAGCTGAAGCTGGGTTTTCTTCTTCATTGGTTACAGATGACACGGCCCTCACCCCAAAAGATGATGTTCTGATTGACATTGATGACAAAGAACCTCTCATCCCCGTCCAGGTAAGACAGCTCAGGTGCTGGGATGACATCAGATGGGAAGAAGCATGAAGGAGCAACCTCCAAGGCTAACGTTGGGTGTGTTGTTCAACTACCTGTGGGAAAGAACTCCCGTGAGGCTGGTTGGGGCTGCACCTTGGTGATGGTACGAGCAGGTACAGAATTGACAGCTGCTGGGGTCAATGAGGGAAAGAACCTTGAGGTGCAGGAATGCCTAGTTTAGTGAAAGGGGGGGGGGACCTGAGAGCAGTCTTCCAGTATTTAAGGGGTGCCACAAAGAAGAGGGAGTCAAGCTACTCTCCAAGGCACCCAAAGAAGCAAAGGATGGCACATCATCAAGGGGAGAACCAACCTGGAACTAAGGAGAAATTTCACCAGTGGAACAGCTTGCCACCAGGAGTTGTGGCTGCTCCATCACCACACTATTTAAGAACAGACCGGGCAGCCATTTGTCTGGAATGGCAGAGGGTCTCCAGCTTGAGCAGGGGGCTGGACTAGAAGACCTTCAAGGTCCCTTCCAGCTCTGTTCTTGTGTCATGCAGGGCAGACTCCCCCCCCCAAACTCCCCAGAGAAGTCCTGGAGGCCAAAATGTAACGAAGAAGTCGAGATGTTTGCAGCCACCACACAGAATGCACTTCAGTTGTTTCTTCCCTATAATGACCAGGGCTTGGAAGGCCCCATAGAGATCATCCAGCCTAACCCCTGTGCGCAGGAACACCTTTGATAGTCCAAACCTCTCTTCCAAACCTTCAGGGAAGGAGAAGTCACATTTCAAGTGGCAGCCTGTTCCACCGGCTGACGTTTGTCCCAAATCTTACTTCCTTTGAGAGGGCGCTAACGGGGGGCTCCTCAAGTTACGACCGTAATGGAAACCACCCACCATGGTCATAAGTCAAAACAGGTCAGTCACATGACCAGATTGACGTCACAATCTTTTTCGCAGGGGTTGTTAAGCAGACCAGTTGGTTATAAAGCAGCCCGCTCGGTTCTTAAGCGAACGTGGGGGTCACTAAGCGGAGCCATCCTTTGTGAGGGGCAGTTTTGCTGAAAAGGGAAAGTAAGGGTTGGTTTTCAGCAAAAATGTCATAAAACGAGGACCGTGGGACGCTGCCAACGGCCCAAAATGCGGTTGTGTCACCGCGGGGAGCCTGGCTGCAGTGTGGCCATGTGAAGCCGGATCCTGGGCAGTCCCCATTGGAACTTCAAACGGTTGTTAAGTGATCGGTCGTAAGTCAAGGACCACCAGTAGTTTTCCTGCAGGCTTCCACATCCTGCACTTTGGCTTTTCGTTTTCCTGACGTTTCACATTTCTCTGTGCCAAGTTACATCCTGTTTACCGCCGG
The DNA here is from genome assembly GCF_009769535.1 of Thamnophis elegans. Taxonomy (NCBI): domain Eukaryota; kingdom Metazoa; phylum Chordata; class Lepidosauria; order Squamata; family Natricidae; genus Thamnophis; species Thamnophis elegans. The sequence continues at coordinate 972,884 of NC_045549.1, read as the reverse complement.
TCCTTGACTTACAACCGTTCATTGAGTTCAAAGTTACAACAGCACTGAAAAAAAGGGACTTATGTCCGGTGTTCCGCACTTATGACCGTTGCAGCACCCCCTGTGGTCATGTGTTCAAAATTCAGACACTTGGCAGCTGACTCGTATTTATGACAGTGGCAGCGTTTCAGGGTCAGGCGATCCCCTTTTGCGACCTTAAGAGAAGTCAGCGGGGCAGAGAGATTCGCTTAACGACTGCGTAAATTCCCTTAACCACTGCAGCGGTTCAACCGTGGCGAGAAAGGTCGTAAAATCGGACAAAACTTGACAGCTGTCTCGCTTAGCAACGGACATTTCGGGCTCAGCTGTGGACGTACGTTGAGGATCACCTGCATTTGTGGGTGCTCCATGGCTGGAGGTTTTTTGGAGGAAAGATTGCCCAGAATGGTGTCAGTCTCTTGCTTTGGGCAGGGGGTTGGACTAGAAGGCCTCTGAGGTGCCCCCTAGGGTTCTACGCAATTCTACTGTGTTTGATTCCCAATTTCAGCCGGGTGCTCCAGCCTTCCTTGCTTTCTCCGACTTTCCCGTTTCCCTCTAAAGCCTTGGCCCCCTCCCCAACCCCCCCTCCCCATTCCATGCCATCTGCAAACTTAGTCCGTGTCTGCCGGACTGCCCCCCTCTCCCCCCCAACCCGGCTGAGGGAAGGATGTAGCGATCAGTGCTGGGGTCCACCTGAGCTTTCCCTGCAGCCGAAGCCCTTGGTCAGCCTCCTCAGGGTGGGGGGGTGGGGGCCCGTCAGTCAACGTAATAATTGATCATTGCAATAATTGGATAATTGAGCCAGTTGGAAGGCTGTAATTGGATAATCCTGCCCGTTGTTGGTCTTGGCGGCCGGCAGCCCTAAATCTGATCCCGGTCGAAGCCGAGGTTGCAGAGGGAGATGCGGAGAGCTTCTGTTACACCGGATGCCCCCACTCCCCGGTTGACCATCCGTCAGTTTGCATCCTCCGTTTCCTCTGACCTCCGTCCAGCCTTTCGTGGCCTGCAGGAGTCTCTCACTCCCTGGATTTCCCACCCGGCGGTTCTTGGATTCAGGCGGTCGGCAGAGAGGCAGCCAGAAGCCATCGCCCGGGATGGGCCAAGGACTCAGTTGGGGGCCTCCTGGTGCAGCTTTGGGGTTCTCCCAGGGGCCCCCCAGGTGCAGCATGGAGGAAGATTTAGAATAGAACAGAGCTAGAAGGGGCCTTGGAGGTCTTCTAGTCCAGCCCCCTGCTCAAGCAGGAGACCCATGTCAGACAAATGGTTGTCCAACCTCTTCTTAAAACCCTCCAGTGTCGGAGCACCCACAGGTTCTGGTGGCAAGGAGTTCCACTGGTTAATTGTGCTCACTGTTAGGAAATTCCTCCTTAGTTCCAGGTTGTTTCCCTCCTTGAGGAGTTTCCTGCCCTCGGGTGCGTTGGCCATCCTTGTTAGATAGCAATGTTTTAAAACTCCTTGGGGCGTTTGACCCCCTGCAGCTGGATATGAAGCCCCCCCCCCTCCTCCCTGTTGAAATGCCAGAGAGCTTGGAAGGAAGGAAGGAGAGATTCCCTCTGGAGGGAAAGCTTTGCTTTTGCCATTGTGGTTTTGACCTGCGTTTTTTATCTAACCCCTCACTAATCAAAGATTTTAATTTGTAGCTTGCGGATGGCATGACCAGCTCGGCTTTAATTAACACGCAAACCACTCGGCCTCATTTCCATGTATGTATGGCTTCCTCTCTCACCCCCCCACCCCCCATGGCTCGATTTCTTCGCTCGACTTGGGTCCCCCCAAGCTCATCTGCCAAATGGATTTCGGTTTTTAAAATCAGTCACTAAGTTGGCACTAAGTTGGGTAAAGGGGACCTAAAGAGTTATCCCAGGCTCCCCAAACTTTGCAACTTTAAGACTTGTGGACTTCAACTCCCAGAATTCTCCAGCCAGCAGAGTAGGTCAACCCCTTCCTTCTTCCCTTCCTTCCTTCCTTCCTTCCTTCCTTCCGTCCGTCCTTCCTTCCTTCCTTCCTTCCATCCATCCTTCCTTGCTTCCATCCTTCTGTCCTTCCATCTTTTCCTTCCTTCCTTCCTTATCCTTCCTTCCCTCTTTCCTTCCTTCCTTCCTTCCATCTTTTCCTTCCTTCCTTCTGTCCTTCCTTCCTCCCTCCCTCCCTTCCTTCATTCCGTCTTTTCCTTCCTTCCTTCCTTCCTTCCTTCCTTCCTTCCTTCCTTCCTTCCGTCCTTCCTTCCTTCCTTCTGTCCTTCCATCTTTTCCTTCCTTCCTTCCTTATCCTTCCTTCCCTCTTTCCTTCCTTCCTTCCTTCCATCTTTTCCTTCCTTCCTTCTGTCCTTCCTTCCTCCCTCCCTCCCTTCCTTCATTCCGTCTTTTCCTTCCTTCCTTCCTTCCCTTCCTTCCTTCTGTCCTTCCTTCCTTCTGTCCTTCCTTCCTTCCTCCTTTCCTTCCTTCCTTCCTTCCTTCCTTCTGTCCTTCCTTCCTTCCTTCCTTCCTTCCTTCCTTCCTTCTTTCCTTGTCCTTTCTCTCCCCCCTCCCTCCCCCTCCCCCCTCTTTCTCCTGCCTTATAGCATCTTGGACTGAAAGGGACATTGGAGGCCTTCTAGTCCAACCCACTGCTGAATCAGGAAACCCTCTACCACTTCAGAAAAAATGGTTGCGCAATCTCTTAAAACCCTCCAGTGTTGGAGCACCCACAACTTCTGGTGGCAGGTTGTTCCGCTGGTTAATGGTCCTCACTGTCAGGAAATACCTCCTTTATTTCCAGCTTCCTTCTCTCCTTGATTAGTTTCCAACCACAGCTTCCTGTCCTGGTCCTTTCTGGTGCTTTGGAGAGCAGCTCGCCCCCCCCCTCTTCTTTGGGGCAGCCTCTCAAAGATCGGAAGCCTATCTCCCCCCCCCCCACCAGCGACAGGTGATAGCTGGAGGTGAGGAGACACCTCACCTGCTCTGAGCCTCGGTTGGAGGCCGCAGCCACCCTTCGATGTTGACACGTTGCTCAGCTGCCTCCTTCCTGCCTTTTATCCCAGGAAACGTGGTTCCGTTTAGCCGAATTAAAGGGGCTCCATCTCCCGGCAGCCCTTCATTTGGAGGAGAGGAGGCTCTGCAGTCGGCAGTGACCTCGGTCACGGCTTGTGGGTGGGAGTTTCGCACAAATGTCGTTAAACACAATCAGCCTCACTCCTGCAGGAGCTGCTGACAGGGTGGGGTGGGGTGGGGGGCCTGGAACGGAGGCTCGGCGTGGAAGCGAGGGGGCTGCTTGCGAAGGGGGTTTGCAGAGAGAGAGAGCGGAGTGGCCGAAAATGTTGAGTAGTTTGGAGAACTGGTAGCAGAAATTTTGAGTAGTTTGGAGAACCAGCAAATGCCTCCTCTGCCCCCCCCCCCCGAGTGGGGAGGGAATGGGGATTTTGCAGGGTCCTTCCCCTGCCAAGCCCACCAAGCCATGCCCACAGAGCCAATAGTAAAAAAAAATGAATTTCACCCCTGACTGACAGCTGCCACGGGGTAGGATTTGGGCGAAGTGCTTAGGGTCAGGTGTATGGCTCCTGCCCCAGGTTCCCATCACCCAAATCCTGCCACGGGGGGAGGATTTGGGTGATGGGAACCTGGGGTTGGGCTTAGAACTGGAGCCCGGTCCTCAGTCTGGATTTGGGCCTCCTGGGTTGCAAAGGGAAAGTTGTGGATGCCAATCTCTTTCCAAGAAGAGATGGGGCAGCTATTGGTCCCAGGTGGCATGAGGTACCTCTTGCCTTGGGTGGGTGGGTGGGGGGCTGGACTAGAAGACCTCTGGGGTCCCTTTCAGCCTCCGGATTCTCTGTTCTGTGCTGAGGGCAGCATCTGAGGGTCTTGCTCCGTGGAGTTGAGCCTCCCCCAAATGGATTGTAATCCAGGCCTTGGGTTTCTTCGGTGCAGATAGTTCTCGACCACAATTGAACCGTGGCTAAGTGAGACGTTTGTTAATAGCAATAGCAATAGCAGTTAGACTTATATACCGCTTCCTAGGGCTTTCAGCCCTCTCTAAGCGGTTTACAGAGTCAGCATATCGCCCCCAACAACAATCTGCGTCCTCATTTTACCCACCTTGGAAGGATGGAAGGCTGAGTTGACCCTGAGCCGGTGAGATTTGAACCGCTGAACTGCAGAACTGCATTCAGCTGAAGTAGCCTGCAGTGCTGCATTTAACCACTGCGCCACCTCGGCTCTTAAGTCAGTTGTGTCCCATTTTACGACCTTTCTTGCCACGGTGGTTAAACAAATTGCAATTCTTAAGTTAGTAACCTGGTTGTTAAATGAATTCGGCTCCCAGGTTGACTTTGCTTGTCGGAAGGTCGCAAAAGGGGATCGCGGGACACCGCAATCGTCATAAACACGAGTCATTTGCCAAAGTGCCTGAATTTTGATCCCGTGGCTTGGCCCTCAGGGTGGGAGACGGCCACAAGTTGCTTTTTTCCGTTGTAACTTTGAACGGTCAGTAAACGAACTGTAGCAAGTCCTCTACCTGCAGAGTAGCAGAGGGCCAGTGTGACCGAGGGGTGAAGGCACAGGAAACAGACCCCCGGGAGCGATTGTGGGGCAAAATAAAAGGGTATTTCTCCCCATGTGAGGCACTTTCGGTTGGGATACCCGTCTAACAAACAGACATTGGGAGGGGGGGATACGAAGGACTGCCTCATGGGTTAAGGAGTCTTTAACTGGGGTGCGGGGAGGTCTGGGCACCTGTGGGAGGTGTCCCAAAGGTGGTTTTCCGAGAGCCAAACGGACTTTCTTGTTTTTTTTTTCCTTGAAAAGGTTTCGCTTCTCATCCAAGAGGCTTCTTCAGTTCTATCTCACTAGAGTTAGAGCTTCAGTTCGAGCGGTAGAAGCTTCTCGGATCAGAAGCGAAACCTCTTCAAGGAAAAGAACCGAGAAAGTCCAGTTGGCTTGCAGAAAAGTGCTTTTGGAACAGCCATGACCTGGAGAAGCCCCACAGGCTCTCTGTGTGTGTGTGTTTGTATGTGTGTGTGTGTGACTTTTGTGTGCATACAAATGGCCGCCTGGACTCCTGGTAAGAGGACGGCCAGGTAGTTGGGCCCAGTGGGAAGATGCTTCTTAGCTCTGAGGGCTGATGGGGAGGGAGGACAGAGCCCAGAGGCTCCCGGGGGAGCTGAAAAGCAGCCAGGACAAGCCAGGGTTGCTGTATCCAAGATTGCATGTCAGAATGGCAGAATTGGAAGGGGTGGCCGAGGAGAAGGTGGAAACGCCAACGGCTGGGGGAACGCAGAGATTCCTCTTTGTCAGCCAACCGTGGAAAAGAACAGCTTTGAAACCAAAACAGTCTAAATGAAGGTAAAATAAGAGGAAGACGAAAGAAGAAAATATTTGCAGTTCAGGGTTGAACTGGGGGCTCCTTGGCGCTCTCGGAGGAGGAGGAGGAGGAGGAGGAGGAGGAGGAGGAGGAGAAGAAGAAGAAGACGACGACGACTGTGGGGTCCCTGGTGCCCTCTGAGCTTGGCGGTTTTCTTGCGGGCGTTTCATGACCCAGCTAGGTAACCTCATCAGTGCTAGAAGGGAGAGGGGTTTGCTCTTCTTTATATACAGTGCCTTGCCCTATATGCCTGATGGGGAATCCCAGTAATGTTATGGGCTGTTCCAGTGGTGAAGGAATGCCTTGGTTAAATTCATAACTGGGATTTGCCAGTAAGACTCCTCACCACTTTACAGATGAGATGTTTGGCTTGGTACATCGTGTGAACTATTAACGTTTGCAAACCATGATTTACACGTCAGGAGACAGTGTGCTTTCAACCACAGGTGGGGCTGGCTTCATAAACCTGGTTTGTTTTGATACCCGAAGCTCTCTCCAATCCTCCCCCCTCCCAATTCTTCCAAGGTGAAGACCTTTCTCAATGAACTGGGGGTGGAGAGAAATTGGAAGGCAGGAGGAAGAAGCGTCCGTGTCAGAAGACTCTGCAGGAGGCTTTTCCCTGCCTTGAAGACTCAGCCTGGTGAGTCCTGCCAGAACCTTCTGCTGCCTCGAACACAAATAAGCCATTAAGCAACAAGTTAGCACGAGAAACCTGAGCCAGGAATCAGGCGAGCCGAAATCTGTAAACTATTTGGAGTAATTGGTTATTTGCTGCGCTTGCTAGTCTCCCATCGGAGCGAATACTTTATGGCCTCTCCGGTTTCTCTTCCCTGGAAGAGCCACCGGGGGGGGGGGATCGAGTGTCTCCAGCCGAAGCCTGATAGTTGAAACCCGGGGCCGAGAGTGGGATGGCAGCCTGACATTCCTGCGGTTGCCTCCCATGGATGCAACCGCATCGGGGCTCCCCGTGTGTGGGGCGGAGCTGCCAAGGCCGGGCTCCCGAACCACAGAAGGAGCCGCTGCCAAGCGTTGTCACCGAAGCTCTCGGCGAAACGGGATGCATCGGAGGCTGCCTGCAAGGCCTCACCCGCCAAGAGGTTTCCCCAAGAGCCAGAAGGCATCAAGACGGGTTCTTGGCTCGTCCTCCCGCTTGTCTGAAGACTAGAAGACCTCCAAGGTCCCTTCCAATGCCTGTCATCCCGCTGAAGTCATCTTGGCCACCCAAGGCGGACGGATCGGGGAGGCAAGGAGGCGTCATCAGAGCTGAGTTGGATTCCTGGGAATGGCATGGACTACCCTGAGCTTCTCCCCAGGAAAACGTTGCGTGGCTTCCAAGGACATTCCAGCCTTCCTCTCCTTGACCCCACCCTGCACTTGACCCATTGTTCTCTCTTCTCAACCTTAGCCACCGTGATTGAGTTTTTCAGTAATTCCTGAATTTCTCCCTGGAGCTGGGATGGATGGTTGCTGTGAAATGTTAACCGACTTCCCTTTGAGCCCCAAATCTCTTCCCACCACCACCACCGCCTTCATAGCGGCTTCCATCCAATCAGGTTTCATGGTTGACTTATGGAGTGGGTGGCCTTGTGTCCCTCCGTGACGTTGGAGGGTGTCATTCGGCTACGTATCTCTTGGGGGACACCCGGAGGCACCAAGCCAGCATCGAGCCGAGGTGGCGCAGTGGTTAAATGCAGCACTGCAGGCTACTTCAGCTGACTGCAGTTCTGCAGTTCGGCTGTTCAAATCTCACCGGCTCAAAGGTTGACTCAGCCTTCCATCCTTCCGAGGTGGGTAAAATGAGGACCCGGATTGTTGTTGGGGGCAATATGCTGACTCTGTAAACCGCTTAGAGAGGGCTGAAAGCCCCATGAAGCGGTAGATAAGTCTAACTGCTATTGCTATTGCTATCTTCAGAAAGCAGCTGGTGGTTGAACCATTTACCAGAGATGTCTGGGGGGAGGGAGGGGGTCTTCAGCTTCCATCCATCCGAGCTTCCCAGTTCCTGGGTGAGGTGGGTGGTCCCTGTGTCCCTCCATCGACTTGGATTGCAGGGATCTGCCATAGACCTCTGGCCAATGGTCCAACCTGCAGCTGTTCTCTGAAGATGCTGGCTTGGCATCTCTGCGCATGACGTGACTGGCCTCCAAGAAGGAAGCCCCTGAGAAGCCAAGGATGAGGGTGTGGGGTAACAGTCCCCCCTCTAAAGACAAACCTTTAATGAAGAGAAGGACCGGGGGGGGGGGGGGGAATGTCAGCAGCCCTCCGATAATGGAGGGGCTTTGAGGTCAAGCTATTTCCCAAAGCACCAGGACAGGAAGAAGCAATGGATGGAAACTAATGAAGGATAGCAGCAACCTAGAACTTTAACTGACAGTGAGAAGGATTAACCCCTGGAACAGCTTGCTACCAGACGTGGTGGGGGCTTCATCACTGGAGGTTTTCAAGAAGAGACTGGACAGCTGCTTGTCTGAGATGGGAGAAGGCTGGACTAGAAGACCTCCAAGGTCCTTTCAAATCTGCTCTTCTGTTCTTCCAGAAGGGACGGGCGGATGGAAAGGCTGTTCTTGGCTTGACAAATGTGGGTTTCTGGTTCTCCCTGGAATGTAGCCAGAAAAATGGGGGAGACGCAGCCATCTGACACCCTTTGGATCTCATGGCTCGGGTGGCCCCCTTGACACTCCTGGCTTGGGGCTGTAATTCACTGCAAGAGCTCCTTGACTTACGGCCATTCATGTAGTGACCAAGGTTACAATGGGACTGAAAAAAAAGGACCATTTTTCAAGCCTGACTGTGGCAGCTTCCTCACCATCCCGTGATCAAAATTCAGAGACTCATATTTACGACGGTTTGCAGTGTCCCGGGGGTCCTGTGATCCCCTTTGGCGACCTTCTGACCAGAGGGAAAGCCGGATTCGCTTAATGACCGGGTTCCTGACCACAGGGATTCACTTAACCACGGTGCCAAGAAAGCGCCTCAGGCGGGGCAAAGCCCACGTCGGCAGAGTCTCGCTTAGCCACAGAAATCACGAGCTCCATTGTGGCCGTAAGCCGAGGACCACCTGTGCGTCGGAAGGTCAAGGTTGTGCAGCACCTGAGGCTGGACCCCGATTGCAAAACAAATGGGGGTCAGTTCACCCACGGAGCTCGTCCCCCTGGTTTGTGAGAGGCCTTCTGTGGCTTCTCCTTTTGATGGAGACCGATTGGCATCCTTTCCCTTCGACATTCCAGCTGCTTTCCCTGGAATTCTGCTTTATTTCTTTTTCTTTTAGCAAAATCAGACCCCCCCTTTCCTCTCGGCTAATCCTGTTCTCAAAACAAAGGAGAAAGCTCTCGCCCCTTCCTTAAACCATCCAGTTTATGAAGTGTTAGATACTACTTTATAAGGCCTTGGTAAGGCCACACTTGGAATACGGCATCCAGTTTTGGTCGCCACGATGTAAAAAAGGTTTTGAGACTCTAGAAAGAGTGCAGAGAAGAGCAACAAAGAGGATTAGGGGACTGGAGCCTAAAACATAGGAAGAACGGTTGCAGGAACTGGGTAGGTCTAGTTTAATGAAAAGAAGGACTAGAGAGACATGATAGCAGTCTTCCAATATCTCAGGGGTTGCCACAAAGAAGAGGGAGTCAAACTATTCTCCAGGGCACCTGAGGGCAGAACAAGAAGCAATGGGTGGAAACTAATCAAGGAGAGAAGTGACAGAACTGAGGAGAAACGTCCTGACTGTGAGAACAATTAACCAGTGGAACAACTTGCCACCAGAATTATAAATGCTCCAACACTGGAAGTCTTTAAGAAGATGTTGGATAACCATTTGTCTGAAGTGGTGTAGGGTTTCCTGCCTGAGCAGAGGGTTGGACTAGAAGACCTCAAAGGTCCCTTCCAACTCTGTTGTTCTATATGAAGAACGGTTGCTGGAATTGGGCATGGCTGGGTTGCCACAAAGAAGAGGGAGTCAAACTATTCTCCAAGGCACCTGAGGGCAGAACAAGAAGCAATGGGTGGAAACTAATCAAGGAGAGAAGCAACTTAGAACGGAGGAGGAATTTCCTGACAGTTAATAACAATTAATCAGTGGAACAGAAATTGCCTCCAGAGGTTGTGAATTCTCCAACATTGGTGGCTTTTAAGAAAACACTAGATAACCATTTGTCTGAAACGGTGTAGGGTTTCCTGCCTAGGCAGGGGGTTGGACTAGAAGGCCTCCAAGGTCCCTTCCAAGTTTGTTACTCTATTCCTATTCTATTCTGTTCTATTTTATTGTTCTGTTCTGTTCTATTCTATTCTATTCTATTCTATTCTATTCCATCTCAAAGCCTGCTGACTGGGAGATTCTGGGAGTTGTAATCTACCTCCTGCCTAAGCAGGGGGTTGGACTAGAAGACCTCCAAGGTCCCTTCCAACACTGTAATTCTATTCTAATTCCAGCAAGGGCTTCCTTGGTCATTTGGCACCTCCGGAAGGTCATAAGAAAGCCCTCCCAGGCAGAGAGGAGTTTTCTGGATGGGGAGGGGGAACGGAAATCCGTGTCATTTTTTCTGGGAAGAAATTTGGGGGGGGGCAAGGGGTGGGGGTTGGGTGCCCCCCCCCCCCAGAAGGTGACTGAAGGAGGAATGTGGCAGGGCTGGCTTGCAGTCAACCTCTATAAACCCAGAATCGAGGTGTCTTGATGAGCTGAGCCTGATGGAATTCTGTGGAGTTCTGAAACGAGTTATTTATTTGCGGAGGAATGTTTCCCCAGATACAAATTGGCCCTTTGCGGTTTCAATCAATTTCAGGAGAGTTCGCTATTTTAAAAAAGAGGGGTGGGTGGGGGGAAAGGGCTTAAAAAGGGAAGGCTTCCTTTCTGCCGAGGGGGGGGGTCTCCGGGGCTCCTGGCTTTATTCCCAGTTCCTTCTGGGACCCTTGATGCTCTCAGAGCTTGGCTGCTTCCTTGCAGACATTTCACGACTGGACTAGGTAACGTCATCAGTGCTAGAAGGGAGAGGGATTTATTATGGTAGAGGAGGACTGTGGGGTCCCTGGTTGCTCTCTGGGCTGGGTGCTTTTCTTGCATATGTTCCATGACCCAACTAGGGAACATCATCAGTGCTAGAAAAGAGTCGGGTTGGGGGAGGACTGCGGAGTCCTTGGTGCCCACCTGCGTATCATCATCAGTGCTAGTAGGAGGTGGGGTCTGAATATGAATGGAGAGCAGAGTCTTCCTCCTTCAACCTGACTCTTTTCTAGCACTTCTAGATCAGTGCTGGGTTTCAAAAATTGTTCGAACCTACTCTGTGGGTGTGGCCTCCTTTGTGGGAGTGGCTTGCCGCCCATGTGACCGGATGGGAGTGGCTTACCGCCCATATGACCGGATATGAAGATGCCGACGACACTTGTCAGAACCACCTTAAATTCCCTCGCACACAGCACTGGCATCCATAAGAATAGGATGTCAACTTGCTTTTTAAAAGGCATCTTTGGTTTGCATTAAAACAACTTCAACACACGCAATGTTCTGATTGCACCACAAACGCAGTAGTCATCCTTGCCTTTCACAGAGGCTCTGAGTTTTATAAATAGGAGCATGATAGTGTAGAATAATCCTATCCAAGGACCAGTGGTGGGTTTCAAAATTTTTTGGAACCTCTTCTGTAGGTGTGGCCTGCTTTCCGGGTCCACTGGTGGAACCTCTTCTAACCGGTTCGGTAGATTTGATGAACCGGTTCTACCGAATAGGTGCGAACTGGTAGGAACCCACCTCTGTTCTAGATGTTCCCTAGTTGGCTCATGAAATATCAGGAGGGGAAGGAAAGAAGCTCAGAGAGCCCCAAGGACCCCACAGTCCTCCTCCTCCTCCTCCTCCTCCTCCTCTCTGCAAACCACACCGCCTACTGGCCCTGATGAGGTTACTTAGTTTGGCTCATGGAACGTCTGCAAGGAAACCCCCAAGCTCTGAGAGGACCAGGGACCCCTCATTTCAACCCTGAACTACCAATATTCTCCTTTATTGGTCTTCTGACTCTCCCGTCAACTCCGCCAGGTCCTTAAAGCAGAGACTCACCCTTAGATCCGGCCTCCTTAGGATGCCCTGCTGACATTCTGCAAATCCCACCTGATCTGCCCCTTCTGACACGGGGATCTCACTGCTCCGGGTGTCAAGGGCATCGTTTCCCAACCCGGATTTCCTCATCCATAATAGAGGCCAACTTCAGTTTCAGTTTCAGTTTCACTTTATTTGTATGCCGCCCTTTTCCCTGGGGGGACTCAGGGCGGCTCACAGTTCAAAGGGGGGGGGCAGGACAAACAATTTACAACATAAAAGCACTACATCATTTAAGAACTCAACAGTCATACAATTCGAGTAGGGGTTAGAGTCTTTAACCCCAGGCCAGCCGGGACAGCCAGATTTTAAGGGCGGCGCGGAAGGTCTGGAGGGTGGTGAGGGTCCGGATCTCCACGGGGAGTTCGTTCCAGAGGGTTGTTCCATCCCCTCTAGCCATCTCTTGTGCAGTGACAGCATTTGGCATCTGGAACCTCTGGAAGGCAGAGCTTGGGAAGTGCTGTGCCGTGCTTTGAAGCCTTGGTTGAAACGCCCCCCCTGTGCTGGAAGAGCAGAGGGTCTTGGGTCGAGGGAATAACCGAGGGGTTGGGCCCTTTGTTTCATTTCCAGGAAGAGGAATTCATCGACTGGTGGAGCAAATTCTACGCGTCCACGGGCGAGCGAGAGAAATGTGGCACCTACTTGGAGAAAGGCTTTGACACCCTCAAGGTAAAACCCTGGATAGCATCTGTGGGGTGTGTGTGTGTGTGAGAGAGAGGGAGGGAGGGAGGGAGGGAGGGAGGGAGGAAGAGGGGAGAGGGTTAGGCCAATGCCCCACTTGCTCTAGATCAGTGTTTCTCAACCTTGGCGACTTTAAGTCCCGTGGACTTCAACTCCCAGAATCCCCCAGCCAGCATAGCTGGCTGGGGAATTCTGGGAGTTGAAGTCCACGGGACTTAAAGTCGCCAAGGTTGAGAAACACTGATCTAGATGGAAAGGGCTTAAGAGGGCCACCCTCCACTGGTTGGCATCTTTCTTGAGAGAAATGGGAAGCTGGCAGCAGACCACGAGGGGGTGGGTGGGTGGGGCTTCCCTTATAGCAATAGCAATAGCAGTTAGACTTATATACCGCTTCATAGGGGTTTCAGGCCTCTCTAAGCGGTTTACAGAGAGTCAGCATATTGCCCCCAACAATCTGGGTCCTCATTTTACCCACCTCGGAAGGATGGAAGGCTGAGTCAACCTTGAGCCGGTGAGATTTGAACCGCCGAACTGCTGAACTGCAGTCAGCTGAAGTGGCCTGCAGTGCTGCACCCTAACCACTGCACCACCTCGGCTCTATCCCCCCACCCCATCCCTTCCGACATCCGAGGAGAAGAAAGAAGAGACAAAAGGCTTTCACCTCCTTCTCTCCTTAGATCTACGAGACGGAGTTGGAGAAGGTCGAAGACTTTGGAGGCCTTTCGGATTTCTGCCACACCTTTAAGCTGTCCCGCGGCAAAGCCCAGGATGACAGGGAAGACCCCACCGTTGTTGGAGAATTCAAGGTTGGCCCCTCACTAAAACTAAACTAAAAACACTCTAAACTAAACAACAAAATGAAATGAAACAAAACCAAATGAATGCAACGCAATGAAAATCATGCTAGAGATGCTCCCTCTCTCTAGAGAGAGAAGGCTGCTGCCCCTGTAGTAGCCGTACAAGAGGTGATCCCAGCATCCTTCAGGAGTCCCCCTGCAAACATCTGGACCACAGCTGGCTCCAGCCTGGAGCTGCTGGACAGACGTCCGAGGAAGCAGCCGGCGTTGGTGGAAGACTCACCCCACTTCCCTCCCCCCCTTGCAGGGCTCGTTCAAGATCTACCCTCTGCCCGACGACCCCACTGTGCCCGTCCCTCCGCGCCAGTTCCACCAGCTTCCAGCCCGAAGCCCCCAGGAGTGTCTCGTGCGGGTTTACATCATCCGGGCCTTTGATCTGCAGCCAAAGGATTCCAATGGGAAAGTAAGCTCCTGGATGGAGTGTATGTGTGTGTGTGTGAGAGAGAGAGAGAGGGGGAGAGAAGAGAGAGAGAGGGAAGATAGAGAGAGAGAGAGAGAGAGAGGAGAGAGAGAAGAGAGAGAGAGAAGAGAGAGAGAAGAGAGAGAAGAAGACTATTCTATTCTATTCCATTCCATTCCATTCTCTCTTCCCTTCCCTTCCCTTCTCTTCCTCATTCTATTCTATTCTATTCTATTCTATTCTATTCTATTCTATTTTCTATTCTATTTTCTATTCTATTCTATTCTATTTTCTATTCTATTCTATTCTATTCCATTCCATTCTCTCTTCCCTTCTCTTCCCTATTCTATTCTATTCTATTCTATTCTATTTTCTATTCTATTTTCTATTCTATTTTCTATTCTATTCTATTTTCTATTCTATTCTATTCCATTCCATTCTCTCTTCCCTTCTCTTCCCTGTTCTATTCTATTCTATTCTATTTTCTATTCTATTTTCTATTCTATTCTATTCTATTCTATTTTCTATTCTATTCCATTCTATTCCATTCCATTCCATTCTCTCTTCCCTTCCCTTCCCTTCTCTTCCTCATTCTATTCTATTCTATTCTATTCTATTTTCTATTCTATTCTATTTTCTATTCTATTTTCTATTCTATTCTATTCTATTCCATTCCATTCCATTCTCTCTTCCCTTTCCTTTCCTTCCTTTCCCTTCCCTTCCATTCTATTTTCTACCCTACCCTACTCTACTCTACTCTACTCTACCCTACCCTACCCTACCCTACCCCATTCCATGCCACTCCATTCCCACTCAATTCTAAAGCTTCGTCTTGAATGAGAAATTAAATGTTTTCAAGTGAAAACCCAAGAAATCCCCGTTGCCTTTGGAGAAAGGGCCTCTGGGACTTCAGCGCTTTCGCTGAGCCCTGAGCTCGGTGGGGCCTTCACCTTCCCTGGCAAGCCCTTCGCTCAACGGATGCAGGAGGTTGGAGCAGAGAGGGGGGTGGGGGTGAGTGTCTGTTTATTCTCAGTAGCAACGTGGCTCCCATCTATGGTTAACATGTGGCTTACATCAGTTTAGTTTTCATTTAACATGCGTAAAGTTGAGATGTGTCTATGGGGGGGGGATTCTTGAAGACATGTTCCTTAATCGAGTGGGTCCCAAATGGGTTGGACTACTACTCCCATGTGCCCCCACTAGCCCCAGCCAACAGGACGTTCAATGCATTCATGGGCCACCAGGTTGGGAAGGGAAGTTCTGGCTGGAGAATTCTGGGAGTTGAAGTCCCCAGTCTTAAAGTAGCCAAGGTTGGACACTCCAGTTCCAGAGCTTTCCTCCAAGTTTCCTCTTTGGTTGCTTAGTTCTATTTGCAGGACCCCAGTAGAGGCACCCTGGAGTAGTCGTGAAGGACAGGAGAAGACCCAAGGGTGACTTGAGGCTCTTTAGTCATTCTCAAAGCAGCCTGTCTCAAGAGACTTGCAGTCTGGATGTTTATGGTGGAAATATCTAAGGACGGTTTGTCTTGGCTGGTCCTCCCCTGCCTCTTCAGGGCCTTGACCCTCCCTGGCTTTCTTTCTCGCGCACAGTGTGACCCTTACGTGAAGATTTCAGTGGGGAAGAAGTCCATCAACGATCAAGACAATTACATCCCCTGCACCCTGGATCCGGTCTTTGGAAAGTAAGTCTTCCATAGAACAGTGTTTCTCAACCTTGGCGACTTTAAGTCCTGTGGACTTCAACTCCCAGAATTCCCCAGCCAGCTATGCTGGCTGGGGGATTCTGGGAGTTGAAGTCCACAGGACTTAAAGTTGCCAAGGTTGAGAAACACTGCCACAGAAGTCCCTGGCAAGGTGGGGGGGAGGGGAGTAGCCCCTCCTGCATGGAATTGTCTGCCGGACAACTCAACAATCCCAAAAGTGAAACCAGTTTCAACCAAAACGTGGCCAATAATAGCAAAACGAGGAAAGCCAATCCAGAAATGCAATATACGGACACCAATAATCAAAGAAACGGAATGAAACGATGTTGAATGGCCTGGGGTGAGTTCTCCGGCAGCGAATTGAGGAGGAGGAGGAGGAGGAGGGGGAGGAAGAGGAGATGACTATGGGGTCCTCGGTGCTCTCTGAGCCTGGTTGTTTTCTTGCAGACATCTCAATACCCCACTAGGTAACCTCATCAGTGCTAGAAAGGAGCTTCAGTGGCTGAACAGCTGCATAAAAACCCAGCCCTTCTTCCTTTCAGCTGACGGGCGTGTTTCTGCTTCCTGCAGGATGTTTGAGTTGACTTGTACGTTGCCCATGGAGAAGGACTTGAAGATCACCCTGTATGACTACGACCTCTTGTCCAAAGACGAGAAGATTGGGGAGACCACCATCGACCTGGAGAACCGCTTCCTTTCCAGATACGGGGCTCGCTGTGGCCTCCCGCAGACTTACTGCATGTGAGTATTTCCGGACAATCGTACCCATCTTCCTTACAGAAACTGAAACGTGAGCTTGACTCAACTTCCAAGGTGGAGGACCATCCTGGTGAAGGTATCTTAGAGGCTTCCTGGGTTCCTCTACCTCTCCGATGCTGCTACTGTGCAATTGAGGTAGCTTAGTGATGGGGGAGACTTTTGCATGGAGAACATGCCAGGTTCAGCCCCATCCTATGTAGCTAAACATGATCACACGTGAAAACGTGGGAGTCTTCTGACCGTCTATGTTATGTTCTTGAACGGTTGCGTGAACTGGGCCTGGCTAGTCTAGTGAAGAGAAGGACCAGGGGAGACAGGAGAGCAGCCTTCCAATATTTGAGGGGCTGCCACTGAGGGGAGGGGGGTCAAACTATTTTCTAAGGCACCTGAAGGCCAGCCAAGGAATAATAGATCAAGCTTGAATCCACGAATCCTTGAATCCAATAATGGATCAAGTTTGAAACTGAACAAGCAGAGATCCAACCTGGAAATAAGGAGAAATTTCCTGACAGTGAGAACCATCAACCCATGGGACAGAAGTTGCCTTTGGAAGTTGTGGGAGCTTCATCCCTGGAAGGTTTCAAGAAGGGACTGGACTGCCCTCTGTCACAAATGGTGTAGGGTCTCCTGCTTGGCCAGGGGGTTGGACTAGATGACCTCCAAGGTCCCTTCCAACTCTGTTAATCTGAATCTATCTAAAACGATCAATGATCTGGAGACTAAAACATGAAGACTTGTGCAGCAGGAACTGGGCCTGGCTAGTCTAGGGAAGAGAAGGACCAGGGGAGGCAGGATAGCAGCCTTCCAATATTGGGAGGGCTGCCCCAGAGAGGAGGGGGTCAGGCTGTTTTCCAAAGCACACGGAAGAAGGGATGGGAACTGACCAAGGAGAGATTCAGCCTGGAAATAAGAAGAGGTTGTGGGAGCTTCATCCCTGGAAGCTTTCAAGAAGAGATTGGGCTGCTCTCGGTCAGAAATGGTGCCGGGTCTCCTGCTTGAGCAGGGGGGGTGTGTGTGGACTAGATGACCTATAAGGTCCCTTCCAACTCTGTTAATCTGCACTGTGTCTCAGAAAAGAACTTTGCGCCTAGATCTGAACCCTGAACCCCCACTTGTGGCCAGCCAGAATGGCTCCAGGAAGAAGATCCAACAAGTTGAAGCTACAAAGGTCTACAGGGTGACCTTGGCTTCGTTCATTTAATGACCGTTTTTCACACTTATGACCGTTGCAGCGCCCCCGCGGTCACGTGATCCAAATTCAGAGGCTCGGCAACCGACTCATCTTTATGACGGTCGTAGTGTCCCCAGGTCACGTGATCCCCCTTGGGGAGCTTCTGGCCAGCAAAGGCCACGGGGGACCCAGATTCACTTAAGGACCGTGTTGCTAACTGAACCGCTGCAATTTTGGGGGAAAAAAGGGTGGTAAAGTGGGGCAGGGCTGAAACTTAGCAAGGGTCTCGCTTAGCAGCAGGCCTTGGGGGCTCAGGCGTGCATGGTCGTAAGTGGAGGACTGCCCGTCCAGCCCTTGGGGAGCCTTGGAGGAAGGCCGCTTGGAGGCTCCCCTGCTTGATTGTCCCGCTTCTCCCCTTCCAGCTCCGGGCCCAACCGGTGGAGGGATCAGCAGCGCCCCTCCCAGCTCCTCCATCGCCTCTCCTGGCAGCTCCACGGGAAACCCCCCCTCTGCAGAACGGACCAGATCCTCTTTGGAGACCAGACGTTCCGCCTCTCGGACCTGGGTAAAAACCTCTCGGCTCCCTCCCGACCCCCCTCCAATCTCACCTTGGATAGCCCCCCCCCCCCCAATCTGGCCCCTGCAAAACCAGCCACTGAGGGGCCAGCGAGGGTCCCTGGGCCTCCCTGAGCTGGCTGGTTTCCTTGCAGGCGTTTCATGACCCAGCTAGGTAGCATCATCAGTGCTAGAAGGGAGGAGGGTTTGCAGGGAGGAGGAGGAGGAGGAGGAGGAGGAGGATCATCATCATCAATCTTTGATGCTCTCTGAGCTGGGTGGTTTCCTTGCAGGCGTCTCATGACCCAGCTAGGTAACATCATCAATGCTAGTAAGGAATGGGAAGCAAACTCCATTCCTTAATAGCACTGATGATGTTACCTAGCTGGGTCAAGAAACATCTACAAGGAAACCACCCAGCTCAGGGAGCACCAAGGGCCCCTCATTTCAACCCCGAGCTTCCAATAGTCTTCTTTATTGGTGCTAATTGGCAGTTTTTAAGTGATCATCCTTGAATGCCAGGTCTAGTTTTGGTCTCCACAATGCAAAAAAAGATGTTGAGACTCTGGAAAGAGTGCAGAGAAGAGCAGCCAGGAGGATGAGGGGATTAGAGGATAAAACATACAATCAATGGTTGCAAGAGCTGCATACAGCTAGTCTAGAGAAGAGAAGGATCAGGGGAGACAGGAGAGCATCTTCCAATATTTGAGGGGCTGCCCCAGAGAGGAGTGGAGGGGGCCAAGCTATTCTCCAAGGCACCCGAAGGCCAGAGAAAGAAGAATGGATGGAAACCGACCAAGGAGAGATTCAACCTGGAAATAAGGAGGAATTTCCTGACAGTGAGAACCATCAACCAATGGAAGAGAAGTTGCCTTCGGAAGTTGTGGGAGCTTCACCCCTGGAGGCTTCCAAGAAGAGACTGGACTGCCTTCTGTCAGAAATGGCGCAGGGTCTCCTGCTTGGGCAGGGGGTTGGCCTAGATGACCTTTAAGGTCCCTTCCAACTCTATTATTCTATACATCAAGAGTGACAGATGCTTTCATCTTCCTGGCACCCCTTTTGGATCTCCCCAAAGCAAACCAGTCCTCTCTGGGTGTGGTGATGTCGGCAGCTGGGGCCTGTAGGTGTAGCTTCCGTCCAGCAGAGAGAGACCCTCGTCCCGGGGGGCTGAGCCTGAAGCTCCCCCATGGGGGGTGGAGGCAGAGGAGCCCTTGTCTTCCTGGATCCCATCTTCCTCTCCATGCTTGCGGGCTTTTGCAATCCTTTGGGAGGTTTATGGCTGGGTTGGATCGCGTCAGTCCTCTGTTGGGGGACGGGGGGAGGGTGGGCTTCCCAGAGGTTCTCCCACTTGCTCTGGTCGAGGAAGGGCTGTAGAAGGCCGAGAGCGAGGAGTCCGGTTCAACCGAGGAAGCCTTGGTCTCCTCTCTGAACCCTCTCATTTTCTTGCAGACGTTTCGTGACCCAACTAGGGAACATCATCCAGACTAGAAGGCGTGGGGTGGGGGGTAGTTAGCTGTTGGTTTGCTACTCACTGACGTGCCCTGCGGGGGTTGGTGGGAGTGTTACTTTTGTCTTGGTGGTTGATTGATGAGGCCGTTGTTCACTGTTCGGTTCGAGCCTCTCACACCCTTCTAGCACTGATGAAGTTACCTGGTTTGGTAATGAAACGTCTGGAAGAAAGGAGCCACACTCAGAGAGCACCAAGGAATCTACAATCATCGTCTTCCTCGCCCTCCTCCTTTCTACAAACCCCGCTCCCTTCTAGCACTGATGATATTATCTAGTTGGGTCATGAAAAGTGTGCAAGGAAACCACCAAGGACCCCACAGTTTCCCTCCCCACCTCCAAAAAAAAACATTATTCTAGCACTGATAATGTTCCTTAGTTGGGTGATGAAACATCTGCAGGAAACCCAACAAGGACCCCAAGGACCCGACCAAGGTTCAACCTGAGCCCCCAAATAGTTTCTTCTGTCGCTCACCGAAGGGAAGAGTGGGCAGAAGAAGAGCAGGGCCTCCGCTGGGGGTCCTCCCTCTCCGTCCATCCCTGCATGACAGACAGGAGCCCCAGCAGTTGAGCAGCAGGTGAAATCTCTGCCTTTTCTCTTCGATTCAGAGGACAGCGAGCCCCCCAACCCCCACCTGGGCCCCCCGGAAGAACGGCTCGCCCTGCACGTCCTGCAGAAGCAACGCCTGGTCCCTGAACACGTGGAGACCCGGCAGCTGCACAGCCCCCTCCAGCCGGACATCGAACAGGTACAGTTGGCAGCTCAGAGAGGACCTCACAGTCTTCCTCCTCCTCCTCCTCCTCCTCCTCCTCCTCTTCCCACATCCGCCATCAGAGGTTGGCCACCATGTTGGCTTCCACTCAAGATGATCCGGGCGATTCACGCATCCTAGGGCAATTTCCTTCCTGGTGTAAAGGATGCCGCGTGTCAGCCCATGGGGGTTGATGGGGGAGATTCCTATCGTGGGGAGAATTTATGAATGCATATAAATGTCTTAGGCTTATTATACAGGAAACCCCATGTCTCCAACAAAACAACTGATTAGCAGCCTCCCCCCCCCCCGCAAAAAAAAATCTTTTCAAGCTTACGGCAAACATAAGGATTAATGAAACCCCTCTTTCAAATTGTAAACGCCCGCAGAGGCAAATGCACCGAACCCCATTAGCTCAAGGTAAACATGATTATAATGCAGTTGAAAGGAAGAGACCCCATTCACGTCGCTTGATTTAATCAACTCCTGCTTTGGGGTCTGCACGTACCCCCCACCCACCCCCAGGATAAACCTCCACCCAAAACAGCCTCTCCGTACCCCCCTTCCCCACTAGCTGCCCCCAGAGGCAAACCTCTTTCTTTTTGGGGGGGAATTGGTAAATCTCCTTTGCTCAAAGCTTATCTGGATTTCAGCCTGATTTATTTTCGCATGACCTGAGCTCAAGTTGGAACCCCAAATTATTCTTCTGGCTCTGTCAGTGTCCAGGCTTCAGAATACCCCCCCCTCCTTGAGATGGTGCCCTCTAGCCCAGTGGTTCCCAAACTTGGCAACTTTAAGACTTGTGGACTTCAACTCCCAGAGTTCTCCAGCCAGCAGAGCAGAGCTGGCTGGAGAATTCTGGGAGTTGAAGTCCACAAGTCTTAAAGTTGCCAAGTTTGGGAACCACTGCTCTAGCTAATTAACGTTGCCTGTAGGTGCCAGGTCGGTCCAAGTCCCCCTCCTCCCTCGGCCAGGGCCCAACTAAACCCCAGGTATGTGAGAGAGATGGAGTCAGAGGGACCAATCCTTAGCAAACCACCGCAATAGACAGGAAGAGGACGGAGAGACGGGTTGCCTTCTACAAGGATCCCACTCCTGCCACAAGCCACAGGCCCTGGGGCTAAATGCCTACAGAGTCAGGGAGCTGCATTCGAACCCACATCCTCGGCCAGGGACATTGCAAAGGGACCCCCCTAATTCATGGCTTCCGCTTTCATTACAGGGCAAAGTTCAGCTTTGGGTGGACCTGTTTCCAAAATCCCTTGGGCCACCGGGACCACCGTTCAACGTGAGCCTGCGAAGAGCGAAGAGGTAACCGCCCTCCCCTCTCAGTCTTCTTCACGCAGGCAGCTGCCATGCCCCCCCTTGGAGCCTGAATCTGCGGGGGGGGGGGAGATGAGCTGGGACTGGAGAGGGAGGGGCTTTGGAGGCAAAGGGGAAGGGCGGGGGCGGGGCCTTTCAGGATTGGGATGGCTTACAGGCAGGGAGGAACAGGGGAGACCGAGCTCAGGCGAGGAGCAAGGACCTCCCCCTCCTGATCCAAGAGCAGGGAGAGTGGAGAGGACAGTGCGGGCTGAACAGGCTCCTCGGGAGGAAAGTGCCCCGCCCCTCTTCACAAGGCACACCTGGGGAATGAGGCTAAAGGAGCCGCTGTGCGGAGGGAGGGGGGCATTTGTCAGGAACAGGGCTGAGTGCCACAATGCCCACTGAACTTCCCAGGAGTCCTTGCATTCCTTCTGGCATTCTGGACTAATTGCCTGGATCTTTGGCTTCCCGAAATGCTTGATTTGCCAAGCAGGATTTATTGCTGTGCAGCCCCAGCGTAGGCAGCCAGGGGTTGCTTGAGGTGTGTGGTGTGTGTGTTGTGGGGGGGGGGTTGACATCCCTTTCCTCGGGGACTGGCAAGAAACGTGGGAGCCTTTGGGGAAATTTGGACTGTCAGCTGTTGTGTTATCTCCGTTCCGGATCACCCCAGTAGCTTTCCCCATAGTCCACTGAGTTCCTCAGCCTCGGCCCCCTGAAGACGGGTGGGCTTAAACTCCCAGAATTCTGGCCAGCGAGGGAATTCTGGGAGTTGGAGAGGAAATGTCATGGACTGCCCTGATCTTTAGCTACGAAGCTTACAATTTTTATTATAAGCCTCCCTGAGTCATCCGAGAGTGGGCGGCATACAAAACTAATAAATAATAATAATAAATAATAATCCAAAGAACCTCGGAATTGGTTGCTCCGTTGTGGGTTGTCGTGAAGGACCCCCGTACATTTCTAGACGTGGGTTTTCTGCTCTTCTTCCCTCTTGAACTCCATCTCCCAGGTTCTACTTGCGTTGCATCATCTGGAATGCCCAAGACGTCATCCTGGATGATCTCAGCATCACCGGCCAGAAAATGAGCGACATCTACGTGAAAGGGTAGGTGGCCCAGAGCCTCTTGGTGACGAGGGTCCCTTCCCCTCTTCTCGTCCATGGAGACCCCCTCGGTCCTCCATCCACATCAGAGTTATCTCAACAGGGTTTCCCAAAAAAGCAGCTGGACTTCCTTGAGTTTTTTTCTTTCCTTGCCAACGTTTCTCGTCCAAGAAGTTCTGAAGTTCTCCTCCAAGGAGGGAAGGAGCTTCTTAGATGAGGAGTGGGAAGCTCTTGGGGCCCCCACTCTCTGACGGGCGGCTCCCGCCCTCCCGGTTCCGTGGCTGATGGGCCTGGTCTTCTTCTCTGGCCTTGCAGGTGGCTGGTCGGCTACGAGGAGAACAAGCAGAAGACAGATGTGCACTACAGGTCACTGGGGGGCGAAGGCAACTTCAACTGGAGGTTTGTCTTCCCCTTTGATTATCTCCCTGCTGAGCAGGTCTGCTCCGTGGCGAAGAAGGTGAGCGCCTGGAAAGGCCGAGGGGACCCTTGAGGGAGGGGGGCTCCAGGGGGGCTCCAAAGCCCCCCCCGTGTCCAAGGCTGAGGGCTCTGGGGGAGTCTGGATGGTTGGAGGGCGGGATCACTTCCCCAGCACTCATCCGCTTCCAATTTGATTTGGGCTCCCCTCATTTTATGACGAGATACATTCAAGGGTGTGTGTACCGGTATGTATGTATGTATGTATGTATGTATGTATGTATGTATGTATTTATGTATGTATGTATGCATTTATGTATGTATGTATGTATGTATTTATTTATTTATTTATGTATTTATGCATGTATGTATGTATGTATTTATGTATGAATGTATGTATGTATGTATGAATGTATGTATGTATGTATGAATGAATGTATGTATGTATGTATGAATGTATGTATGTATGTATGAATGAATGTATGTATGTATGTATGAATGTATGTATGTATGTATGTATGAATGTATGTGTATGTGTATGTATGTATGTATGTATGAATGTATGTGTATATGTATGTATGTATGTATGTATGTATGTATTTATTTATTTATGTATTTATGTATTTATGCATGTATGTATGTATGTATTTATGTATGAATGTATGTATGTATGTATGAATGTATGAATGTATGAATGTATGAATGTATGAATGTATGTATGTATTTATGTATGTATGTATGTATGTATGTATGAATGTATGTATGAATGTATGCATGTATATATGTATGTATGTATTTATGTATGAATGTATGTATGTATGTATGAATGTATGTATGTATGTATGTATGTATGAATGTATGTATGTATTTATGTATGTATGTATGTATGTATGAATGTATGTATGAATGTATGTATGTATATATGTATGTATGTATTTATGTATGAATGTATGTATGAATGTATGAATGTATGTATGTATTTATGTATGTATGTATGTATGTATGAATGTATGTATGAATGTATGTATGTATATATGTATGTATGTATTTATGTATGTATGTATGTATGTATGTATGTATGAATGTATGAATGTATGTATGTATTTATGTATGTATGTATGTATGTATGAATGTATGTATGAATGTATGTATGTATATATGTATGTATGTATTTATGTATGAATGTATGTATGTATGTATGAATGTATGTATGTATTTATGTATGTATGTATGTATGTATGAATGTATGTATGAATGTATGTATGTATATATGTATGTATGTATTTATGTATGAATGTATGTATGAATGTATGAATGTATGTATGTATTTATGTATGTATGTATGTATGTATGAATGTATGTATGAATGTATGAATGTATGTATGTATATGTATGTATGTATTTATGAATGTATGTATGTATGAATGTATGAATGTATGTATGTATGTATGTATGAATGTATGAATGTATGTATGTATGAATGTATGTATGTATGAATGTATGTATGTATTTATGAATGTATGTATGTATGAATGTATGTATGTATGAATGTATGTATGTATGTATGAATGTATGTATGTATGAATGTATGAATGTATGTATTTATGAATGTATGTATGTATGAATGTATGTATCTATGAATGTATGTATGTATGAATGTATGTATGTATTTATGAATGTATGTATTTATGAATGTATGTATGTATGAATGTATGTATCTATGAATGTATGTATGTATGAATGTATGTATGTATTTATGTATGTATGTATGCATTTATGTATGTATGTATGAATGTATGAATGTATGTATGAATGTATGTATGTATATATGTATGTATGTATTTATGTATGAATGTATGTATGTATGTATGAAGGTATGTATGTATGTATGAATGTATGAATGTATGTATGTATGAATGCATGCATGTATGTATGTATCTATGAATGTATGTATGTATGAATGTATGTATGTATTTATGAATGTATGTATTTATGAATGTATGTATGTATGAATGTATGTATGTATGAATGTATGTATGTATGAATGTATGAATGTATGTATGTATTTATGTATGTATGTATGTATGAATGTATGTATGAATGTATGTATGTATATATGTATGTATGTATTTATGTATGAATGTATGTATGTATGTATGAATGTATGTATGTATGTATGTATGTATGAATGTATGAATGTATGTATGTATGAATGTATGTATGTATGAATGTATGTATGTATTTATGAATGTATGTATGTATGAATGTATGTATGTATGAATGTATGTATGTATGTATGAATGTATGTATGTATGAATGTATGTATGTATTTATTTATTTATTTATTTATGTATTTATGTATTTATGTATGTATGTATGTATGCATATATGTATGTATGTATGAATGTATGTATGTATGTATGAATGTATGTATGTATGAATGTATGTATGTATGTATTATGTATGAATGAATGTATGAATGTATGTATGAATGTATGTATGTATGAATGTATGTATGTATGTATGTATGAATGTATGTATGTATGAATGTATGTATGAATGAATGTATGTATGAATGTATGTATGTATGTATGTATGTATGTATTTATGTATGAATGTATGTATATATGTATGTATGTATTTATGTATGAATGTATGTATGTATGTATGAATGTATGTATGTATGTATGTAAGTATGAATGTATGTATGTATGTATGTAAGTATGAATGTATGTATGTATGTATTTATGTATGTATGTATTTATGTATGTATGTATGTATATATATGTATGTATGTATTTATGAATGTATGTATGTATATATTTATTTATGTATGTATTTATGTATGTATATATCTATGTATGTATTTATGAATGTATGTATGTATGTATATATTTATTTATGTATGTATGTATTTATGTATGTGTATATGTATATATATATTTATGTATGTATGTATTTATGTATGTATGTATATATGTATGTATGTATGTATATATTTATGTATGTATGTATTTATGAATGAATGAATGTATGTATTTATGTATGTATATATTTATTTATGTATTTATGTATGTATGCATGCATGCATCTATGTATTTATGTTTGTATGTATGTATGTATTTATGTATGTATGTATTTATGTATGTATTTATGTATGAATGTATGTAGCTCAGGGTTGAACTGTGGGGTCTCTGAGCTTGGCTGTTTTCTTGCAGACGTTTCATGGCCCAACTAGGGGACGTCATCAGTGCTAGAAGGGGGTAGTGTTGGCTCTCTATTTATATACTGGTGGCATGGATAGAAGTCAACATTTGTAGCTCAGGGTTCAACTGTGGGGTCCTGGGTGCTCTCTGAGTTTGGTGGTTTTCCTGTGGACGTTTCATGGCCCAACTAGGGAACATCATCAGGGTTAGAAGGAGTGGGATTTGAGCCATTTGGGGCCCTTTCCGCCCGGCAGAGGCCGCCCAAAGCCTTTGACCCTCCCTGCTGCCTTCCTTGCAACGGCTTCTCCTCTGTCTTCAAATGCAGGAGCATTTCTGGAGCTTGGACAAGACGGAGAACAGAGTCGCCCCCCAGCTGGTCCTTCAAATCTGGGACAACGACAAATTCTCCTTCGACGATTACCTGGGTGAGGGGCGAAGGCTCCGTTTCCCCCTCGCGGCTTCCGTGCCCTCCGCCCTCTCCTCTCCTGCTTCACCCGGGGGGTGGGGGCTTTTTTGAGGTTCTTTTGGGGAGCTGGCAGGGGAGACCCTGCCGGGAATGGAGGTGCAGCCCTCAAATCATAGAAGAGGCGGAAAGCTTGAGGCGGTTGTGGGACAGGACTGGAATCCCTCCCTTCCCCGTGGAGCCCAGCCTCACCCACAGCCACTGGGCCACCTCTGGGCAAAGGGACGAGGGGAACAAATGGCGCCTGAGGGTGACCCACGACACACAACGGGCTCGCCAGGGGTCAAGAGCCAGGCCTGGTGGGGTTCCTCCCTGGGGTCCCTTTGAGCGGCCCTGAGAGGCCACAAGTCGGCAGTCTTTGGTGGAGGGCAGAGATTGAATTCTGGGCATCCCTGTGGCTCTCCAGAGAGGCCTAGCCTCCCCCAGGTACACCTGGAAAGGTAGCGTTGCAGGGAAAGTTTGGCTTTCTTTCTTTCTTTCTTTCTTTCTTTCTTTCTTTCCTTCCTTCCTTCCTTCCTTCCTTCCTTCTCTCCCTCCCCTCCCTCTGTCCCCCTCTTTCTTTCTCTCTTTCTCTCCCTCCCTCCTACCTCTTCTTCCTTCCTTCTTTCTCTCTCCCTCCCTCTCTTTCTTTCTTTCTCCCTCTCTCTCTCCCTCCTTCCTTCCTCTCCTTCCCCTCTTTCCCAGCTCCTTCCTTCCTTCTTTCCTTCCTTCTCTCCCTCCCTCCCCTCTGTCCCTTCCCCTCTTTCTTTCTTTCTCTCTTTCTCTCCCTCCCTCCTCCCTCTTTTTCCTTCCTTCTCTCTCTCCCTCCCTCCCTCCCTCTTTCTTTCTTTCTTTCTTTCTTTCTTTCTTTCTCTCTCTCTCCCTCCCTCCTTCCTTCCTTCCTCTCCTTCCCCTCTTTCCCAGCTCCTTCCTTCCTTCTTTCCTACTTTCCTTCTTTCCTTCCTTCCTTCCTCTTGTTCCCAGCTCCTTCCTGTCATTCCCATCTTCTGGCTGTTCCACCCCTTTTCTTCCCAGTTTTCACTCCTCTTTTCTTCCCACCTTCCAGGCTCCATCCATCTGGACCTCAACTGCATGCCGAAGCCAAGCAAGACCGCCGAAAAATGCCAGTTGGACCTGCTGGAGACGCGGGGGAGGGAGGACTCGCTCTTTGAGCAGAAGACGGTCAAGGGCTGGTGGCCTTGCGTGACGGAGCAGGAAGGCACGAAGGCCCTTGCGGTGAGTCTTCTCACCCTCCTTGTCCTGGGAGTGGAAGTACGGCACGGGTCTTCCTACCCGAGCAGTGGGTTGGACTAGAAGACCTCCGAGGCCCCTTCCCTTCTCTCTGTCCTTCTGCATGTTCTGGAAGTCTTCTGCTTAGGCCCAGGACCACTTTCTTTCCTTGGAAATGCCAAGAACGGGACCTTCTGTCTGCAAATGAGGCGGCCTCCCAGACCTTCTGCTCCACAACTGACCAATCCTCCCACCTCCAGGTCTTCAAAGGTGACCTCACCTTCTCTCTCTCTCTTGCAGGGCAAGCTAGAGATGACCCTGGAGATCATCAATGAACAAGAGCATGAAGAACGGCCAGCTGGGCTGGGCCGGGATGAACCCAACATGAACCCCAAGCTAGAAGAACCAAAGTGAGAGCCACCACGAGAGGCAGGAGGGGTGGTTGGGCTCAAGTTCTCTTCTTGGAGGCCGCTGGGGAGCAGGAGAAGGCTTTGAAGGGGGGGGGGGATCTACAGTGAAGCAACTGTGGGTTCCAACAGATCCACGCTTGGGGAAGAGGGGAGAATGGAAAAAGAAAAGAACGCATGACAAGGATATCGCAGGATCCAACGCAGGGATGTCCAACCTTGGCCACATTAAGACCGGTGGGCTTCAACTCCCAGGATTCCCCGGCCATTGGGAGTTGAACTCCACCCGTCTTAAAGTCACCAAGGTTGGAGACCCCTAATCTATGGGGCTCCTGACTTGCCCCCATTTCCTCTCTAGAGGGATCAGAGACGTGGTGGTAGGAAGGGCTCCCTGCTAAGTATCAACGCCAGTCCTGGCACCCTGCCCATAACTGGTCCACCTTGGCCCCCTTGGTGAGGGGCTGCAGCTCCTGTGTTAGGCAGCGGTGGGATGCAACCGGTTTAACAACCGGTTTGTTGAGTGCGTGCGTGTGCCTTGGGTGTGCGCTCAGCATTGAAACCCCCCCCCCATTTTAAACTTTCAGAAGGTACCTTCCATGTCAACCACAGTGAGTAAAACCACTGACATGCTGCGAGCCACTGCGTAAATTAGCTGAGCCAAAAATCATGGACATATAGGAGAGGAAAGGCCGGGGGAGGGTGGGCTGGGCCCGCTGCTCACCAGAACTACCAGTTGACCCGGACCGGTGTGAACTGGCTGAATCCCCCCCCCCCCCGAACCCCGATGACTTCCTCCAGCCCCTGAGACCCTCTGTGTTGCAGGCGCCCGGAGACTTCCTTCCTGTGGTTGACCTCACCCTACAAGACCTTAAAGTACATCCTGTGGAGAAGGTTCAAGTGGGTCTTCCTCATCTTCCTCCTGGTCTTCATTCTGTTGCTCTTCCTGGGCATCTTCATCTACGCCTTCCCGGTAATAAGATCATTGAGCCTTCCTCCCTTCTCCTCTCTTCCTTCCGTTTCTTCCCCCCTTCTTCTCTCCTTCTCGGCCTCTTTCTTTCAACTTCTGCTCCATCCTGTCTTCTTCTGAGGCTTTGGCAGCAGAGCCAAATATATATCTATATATAGTGGTTAAAGGCAGCACTGCAGGCTACTTCAGCTGACTGTTAGCTGCAGTTCGGCGGTTCAAATCTCACCGGCTCAGGGTTGACTCAGCCTTCCATCCGAGGTGGGTAAAATGAGGACCCGGATTGTTGTTGGGGACGATATGCTGACTCTGTAAACCGCTTAGAGAGGGCTGAAAGCCCTATGAAGCGGTATATAAGTCTAACTGCTATTGCTATTGCTATCTATATATCTATCTCTATCTATCTGTATCTCATATCTATCTATCTATCTATCTATCTATCTATCTATCTATCTATCTATCTATCTATCTATCTATCATCCATCTATCTATCTCTATCTATCTATCTATCTATCTATCTATCTATCTATCTATCTATCCATCCATCCATCCATCCATCCATCCATCCATCCATCCATCTATCTCTCTCTCTATATATATATCTATATATCTATATCTATATTTATATCTATCATCTCTCTCTCTCTCTCTCTCTCTCTCTCTCTCTCTCCATCCATCCATCCATCCATCCATCCATCCATCCATCTATCGATCTATCTATCTCTATATATCTATATATCTATATATCTATATCTATATTTATATCTATCATTTATGTCTGTCTGTCTGTCTGTCTGTCTGTCTGTCTGTCTGTCTGTCTGTCTGTCTGTCTATCTATCTATCTATCTATCTATCTATCTATCTATCTATCACCTATTATATATGTCAATTGGAAGAGATTGCTGCTCGGGGCCTTTCCTTGGGTGAGAGTCGATGACCTTCAGAGTGCCCCTTCTACAGCTTTGCGGCGCTTATCAAGCGTTATGGACAGGGGTTGCTGCCACCATTCCTGCCGGTTCGGTGAATGCGCAATTTGCACGGGTGCATGCACATCTGACCATAAATGCAATAAAAATGGCTCTGCGCATGTGCAGAAGCAAAAAACAGCAGAATGTAGAATAACAGAATGGCAGAGTCGAGAGGGACCTTGGAGGTCTTCTAGTCCAGCCCCCTACTCAACAAAAAAAATGGAAGGACCAGTTCAGGGGCGTGGCAGGCCTGGGTTGCTGCCAATTCCAGCGACCCAAAATAACCATTCCGAACCGGTAGAAACCCATCACCTCTTGGTCCCCTCTCCCCATTTCTTGAAGCAGAGGCGCCCATCCAGGGTCGTCCTTGCTGCCCTGCTTGGGGGGGGGGATGGGGGGGTGGGTGGGCTGCTGTTCAGAATGAGGGGGAGGGTCCTGGGGGTTGAGGTTGGGATGGAGCAGGAGAGCAGTGGAAACCCCGACCGTGGATGAGAATTTTGGGCAGCCCGGCTCCCGTTTCTGGAAAGCCAGCGAGGCGTCTCCTGGAATTCCTCCTCCTCCTTGGAAGAGCCTTTCCTCCCCTCCCCAGATTCTGAGGTTGCCGATTTGAACGTCTCACCCTGGATCTGGGTCTTTGCGCTCTTCTGTTCCACATTAGGCTTTGGCAGCCCCACAAGTGGGGAGGGGGCAGGGGGAGGGGGAGGCAGGGAGGGAGGGCTGTTGTGGCGAAGGGGGGCCAGCTCCGCTCTGAAGGAGAGGGATGCCCCAGAAGGCGGCGTGTGGATTCCCCTCACAATGATGGTGTCCCAGGATTTGAAGGGCTGCCCCAAAGTGGGGGGAGGTCAGCTTATTCTCCAAAGCCCCTGAAGGCAGGACAAGAAGAAGCAATGGGTGGAAATTAATCAAGGAGAGAAGCAACCTCGAACAAAGGAGAAACTTCCCAACCGTCAGGACAATTAACCAGCGGAACAGCTTGCCACCAGAAGTTATGGGTGCTCCATCCCTGGAGGTTTTCAAGAAGAGGCTGGACATCCGCTTGTCTGGAGTGGTAGAGGGTCTCCTGCTTGATCAGGGGGCTGGACTAGAAGACCTCCTTTCCTTACCCCCTTTCTTTCTTTCTTTCTTTCTTTCTTTCTTTCTTTCTTTCTTTCTTTCTTTCTCTTTTTTCAAGGTCAGCCTCTCCTAATTCAATCCAGTGGGCTGGGAAGGGAACCCCCTGCCTGCCTGGAAAGAGTGTGTATATGTGTGTGTGTGTGTGTGTGTGTCTGTGTGTGTCAAAGCCGGTGTTTCCAGCGCTGTCAACGTGCCCATAGAGCCGGCTCCCCCAGGAGAAAGAAGTGGGGCTTTCTTTGGATGTCTGCAACCGGCTCCTGCTGCAAAGGAAGGGGGGAGAGGATTTGGCTGTTCCTTCTCCACAACCCTCCCGACCCCCGGCTGGGAACACACGGCTGCTTCCAACGGGCCAGTAAATCCGATGTGTTAACAGCAGAATGTAGACTAACAGAGTCGAGAGGGACCTTGGAGGTCTTCTAGTCCAGCCCCCCCTGCTCAAGCAGAAGACCCTCTACCCTCTTCAGCGGCCACCGCTGCCCCCCATCAGCCACACCCGGCAGGCAGCCACAGAGAAGCTACAGGGCGGCCCCAGAGCAGGCCCTGCGAGGGGCAGAATGCTGGCAGGGGGATCTCCGATCTTCCAGGATCCTGAGGCAGAATCCATTTGGGATCTGAGGGAGGCTGGGCACCAGGGAGGACGGAGGGAGAAGAGCAGTCGACAAGGGTTTCTCTAGGCCAGTGTTTCTCAACCTTGGAGACTTTAAATCCTGTGGACTTCAACTCCCAGAATCCCCCAGCCTGCGCTGGCTGGGGGATTCTGGGAGTTGAAGTCCACAGGATTTAAAGTCTCCAAGGTTGAGAAACACTGCTCTAGGCATTACCGGCTGTTAAAATCCTTGACGGGGTTCCATTTCCGACTAGCGGCTGCCCAATCTCTTCTCCAAAACCTCCGGTGTTGGAGCACCCACAACTTCTGGTGGCAAGGAGTTCCACTGGTTCTCAAGTTCTCAATATCAGAAAGCTCCATGCCCCCAAGTCTTGAAAGACACTGATTCCTCTTTGTCCTTTATTCTCAACGCCAACCTGTTCATTTCTGCAGAGTCCAATATTTTCTCTATCATCTCCCCTTCCAACGGGATTTTGTCTGTTTTCATATTGTGTGCAAATGCGATCCCACCACTGGGATTCTGATGGGTCCCTCTTGGCCTTGACACCCCCCCCCCTCTCTGTGGTTCCTCTTCCTCTCTGCAGAACTATGCGGCCATGAAACTGGTGAAGCCCTTCAGCTGAGCCCGCCCGCCTCCCGCAGCCGGACAAGAGACCAAGGAGACCTGTGAAGATTGCAGGAGACCCCCCCCACCCCCCACCCCTTCCCACCCCACAGCTGCCTGGAAGGAAGGCGCACCAAGGTTGCCTTGTAGAAACCGGGCTATGGAGATGAAGCCCAGGCCTTAGAACCTGCCCGCTCTCCCTCCGGTTCATCCCAAGCGCTAATCCGGTGACCTGGCTGGAGAGACGTCCCGAGCTGCACCACCATCGTCTCGTCTTCTTCTTCTGAAGAAGCCCTTCCTGGAGACCCTTGAAGGGGGCTTCTATGACCTGCAAGGCCCCAGCCACCTGGCAGAGAGAGGGTGAGGACCAGGGCATCCAGCAAGGGGGCCAAGACGGCGGCCGTGACTGGACAATCCACGCTTGGTCACTTTGCTACCTCGCAGGTTTCTTGGAATGCCTTGGACATTTGCGTGGGTTGCTAGCGCAGAATTCCTGCCCAGAAGTTTGGACCACAACTACAACTCCCATCCTCCCCCCTGGGGGAAGAGGCCCAGCACAGCTGCAAGGGGGGATGTGGCTCTTTCTTGCCACGCCCAGCACTGGAGACCCTCCGGAGGGCCACGTCCGTTAACCACGGTTGGCAAAAGGCAGACCTGACCTGTGCAGGAAAAGGATCAGCAGACACACACACACACACACACACACCAGAGGTGGGTCGCTCCCGGTTTGGCCCGGATCAGGCCAACCGGTAGTGGCAGCGGCGAGAGGCTCTTCCCAGCCGCCTGGACGCTTCGGCGCATGAGTAGAAGCGCTGCGCATGATGCACACGAGTGCGCATGTGCACACTAGGGGTGGGTTGTTGTGGTTTTACTACCGGTTCACACCCCCCCCCCCCGCGTGCCAGGCGTGCCTGCGCAGAACAATGTACGGTGGGGCTGCACATGTGCAGCCAGTAGAAACCAAAATGGCGGCAGCCCAGCGGTGGCCAGGGAAGCGGTTTGGGGGGCGTGGCCAGCCTGGCTTGCTGCCAGTTCTGCAACCCAGCCCTGAATCCCACTCCCTGGGTCAGCGCAACCGAGCGCAACCCACCTCTGGTGCACGCGAGCGACCCGGGAGTAGAAACAATATAAAGCAGTGTTTCTCAACCTTGGCCACTTGAAGATGTCCGGACTTCAACTCCCAGAATTCCCCAGCCAGCATTCGCTGGCTGGGGGATTCTGGGAGTTGAAGTCCGGGACATCTTCAAGTTGCCAAGGTTGAGAAACACTGATATAAAGCCACCACACACACACACACTCACTCTTACACAGAAAGTTCTGCCTGGCAGAGGAATTCCGGACTTTTGTCCGTGTGCAAATGACGTGAAGTGGGGGAGGGTCTTTGGCTTCTTTCCTTGGGGCCCCGTCCTCCTTGGGGGACCCTGGGGGGCACCAGCCCTTAAAAGACGGCTGGGCACTTTCCCATCTCTCATGTCCCCTACAGATAGTCCTCGGCTTACAACTATTCTTTTAGTGACCGTTTGAAGTGACTACACCACTGGGAAAAAAGAAGGAGCTTTTCCCACACTTACGGCGGTTGGGGCATTCCCTGGTCGGGTGATTTTTCATTCGGCTGCTTGGCAACAGACTCATGCTTATGACGGTGGCCGTATCCCGGGGGATCACATGATCCCCTTTGCAACCTTCTGGGGGAAGCCAGTTTCACTTAACAACCGGGTGACCTACTTATCAACTTGCAGTGATTCACTTAACAAAGTGGCAAGAAAGTTCGTGAAAGAGGGAAAAAAATCCCACTTTACAAATTTCTCGCTTAGCAACATAAATTTTGGGGCTCCGTTGTGGCCGTAAGCCGAGGACTACCTGCGCTTGAAAGGGGCAATCGAGATTTGAGGGTCTCCAGAAACGTCCTTCGGGGCCTAAGGAGGGGGGCTCAGTCCTCGAGGAAGCTGCTGGGGGCCGTTTCATCGGCTGAAATGTTCATTCCTGGTCTTTGGCACATTCACAGCTGGAAGCAGGGCTGAAATCCAGCAGGTTCCGGCAGGTTCTGGAGCACCGGAGAACCGGCAGATGCCACCTCTGGGGAGGGGAGGGGGATTTGGTGGTATCCCTCCCCTGCCACGCCCACCAAGCCACAGCCACAGAACCGGTAGTGAAGACATTTCAATTTCCCCGCCGCGTGGAAGGGATCTCCTGCGCCACCATCTTCCCTGCAGAAAAAGGGCAACTTGCCACAGCCAACTCTCACCGCCCACTTGCTGGAGCCAATTCCCCGTGGCAACTGGCCGCACCCAATTTAACATAACCATTCAAATTAATTATTGAAAACAAATTTTAAAAACCCATTTTAATTTTTGCCATCTACCTATCCTTCTGTCCCTCCTCTTGCACCTTTTCTCCAATGGCTCCGTCCCACCATCTCTTGCATCCTGGTGTAACTCTCGTGAGTTGGCCGTGGTGAGTTTTGGGCACCTGCAACACAACACAGAATCCTTCTCCTCGATCCGCTTGTAAATTGTTTGGGATCCGGGCTGCCCTCTTAGCCAGGGAGGGGGGGGGCGGTGCGTTTCCCTTCTCTCCTTTCTTTGCCTTCGAAGCAATTTTTGCACTACAGTTACTCACAAAATGCTATTAAATCTGGATGCTGGCGACTCCTGCTTTTCCAGAGCCTGAATGGTTGGTGGGATTAGAGGAGGGGGCAGGAGAAGGGGGTTTGGTGGGCTGGATGGGCCGGCATGCTCCATGCAGCTGATTCCACTTATGGGATCTGGATGGGCTCCTTGGCATGGGGGCAAAGCCATGGAAGTCCCATGGGTGGCCTACCAGCCTCTGCATCAGCCTCCCTCCAGGCCCAAAAAAGCCACTCCTGGCGTGGGATGCTTCCACCAAGCGCATGGAAATGGACATTTTCATGTAAGCTTCTAAAACTAAAGAAAGAAGAGCTTCAGAGGGTAACTATTATTCCAATAACTGAAACCCCAGGCAGAAAAATGGAGTTTTTTCTGCACAGCGACAGAAACATTAAAAGTACAGGTTCCCCTCGCACATATGTGCCAGTCGTTCCTGACTCTAGGGGACGGTGCTCATCTCCGTTTCAAAGCCGAAGAGCCAGCGCTGTCCAAAGACGTCTCCGTGGTCATGTGGATGGCATGACTCAACACCAAAGGCGCACAAAAGGCTGTTCCCTTCCCACCAAAGGTGGTCCCTATTTTTCTACTTGCATGTTTTACATGCTTTCGAACTGCTAGGTTGGCGGAAGCTGGGACAAGTCACGGGAACTCCCTCCGTTACAGCGCGCTCGGGATTCGAACCGCCGAACTGCCGACCTTCCTGATCGACAAGCTCAGCGTCTTAGCCCCTGAGCCACAGTGTCCCTGATGGAAACATTACCTCTGCATAAAATTTCAGCCCCATCCACTTTCAAAGACCTGAAACAATAGTCCAATAAAAAAAAAATTAGGCTTTTAAATTTAAAATTAAGGCGACTGAGAAGCGACGTCTTCAGAAATTTACAGAGCAGAGAAAGCAGGAAGGTCTCTGGTCTCCAAATTAGGTGTTTTAAAATTCCAGATGGGGTTTGAGAGCCATTTGGTGGGGTGGTGAAGGCCTCGGGCTACAAATCAGGAGCCTGGGAGTTCTAGTTCCACCTTAGGCCCATCTTGCCAGAGACAGAAAGTAAGAAGGAGATGGAACAAAAGGGAGAGAAAGAAAGAGGGAGAGAATGAAAGGGGGAGAAAGAGAAAGGAAGAATAAAAGAAAGAAGGAAGGAAGAAAGAAAAAGAAAAAAGGAAGAGCAAGAGAGAGGCTTGTTTCATTTAGCGAGGTGGCGCAGTGGTTAGGGTGCAGTAGTGCAGGCCACTTCAGCTGACTGCTATCTGCAGTTCGGCAGTTCAAATCTCACCGGCTCAAGGTTGACTCAGCCTTCCATCCTTCCGAGGTGGGTAAAATGAGGACCCGGATTGTTGTTGGGGGCAATATGCTGACTCTGTAAACCGCTTAGAGAGGGCTGAAAGCCCCATGAAGCCGTATATAAGTCTAACTGCTATTGCTATTGCTATTGCTTTCGAAAACATTTGTACAGCCCTGTCTCAAGCGGATGGGTTCATGCAACAGGTTTATCCTGATGAGTTATCCTGGTTTTCTTGAATCATGGATTATTTTCATCAGGGCAGGGAATGCAGGCCATTTGAGAAGGGAGGCTTAGATTTCAGAGGTGGGTCCCAGCCCTTCTGCGCCTGCAGGACCCGTGTTCAAAGGTTTCAGAAGTTCTCGAGATCTTTGGTGCACCTGCCAGGTGGGGGCCTGGGTTCTCCTTTGAAGAGGAGAGGGCTGGGGGTATTATTTGGGGGTGAGGGGTGGGGTGTCTGGCTGCTCTCTCTCCTCCCCGTCTTTGAAATCAGCCTGGCCAGAATTCCCAGGTTCCCCATCTCTGAATTTTCTCAAATAACAAAGGAAAAAGGGGAGGGAAGGAAGAGGGTCGTGTTGGAGGGAAGCAAATGCATTTGGTCAGCTGATTTCCCAGCAGAGGCAGGCAAGATTTGGACTTTCTGAGCTGTTCTCTCTGAAAACATTTCGCTTCTCATCCAAGAAGCTTCCCGAGTTCTAACTTTGGGCTGAAGCTCCTTGTCAGCGTGACAGGGCTACCGAGACATTCTCCGGCCTTCCTGCTGGGGCTGTTTCCCCCCCCCCCCAAAACTGGCTGTCTTTGGTTTAGAAGGAAGGGCTTCCAGTTGTTTCCAGGTGCAATTGGAAAAGGTAGCCTAATCACCGTGAGTCCCAGAAAGGCTGTTTATGTAACGAGAGCAAAGGAGCAAAGGCCCACGGTCCCTTCCAGCCTTCTTACTCCCTTCAATTGCAGGCTTCATCTGAAGGTTGTAAAACTAAGAAACCAGCAGAATAACAGAGTTGGAAGGGACCTCGGAGGTCTTCTAGTCCAACCCCCTCCTCAGGCAGGAAACCCTAGACCAGTGGTCCCAACCTTTTTTATCGCCGGGACCAGTCAGCCTTTGATAATTTTACCGTGGCCCGCTGAGCGCGTCGATGACCAGCGCTAGTAGCGTAGCCTTGCGCAAGTGCAGTTCAGTATGGCTAGCGTAGATAGCGTAGCACAAACTGCGCCTACGCAAGGCTACGCTACTAGCGCTGTCTACGCTAGCCCTACGTAGCTGCGCAGGCGCTCTTAGTTTTTTTCAGGAATCGGCCGGCCGCTGCAGCGATCATGGCCCCCGGCCGCTGCAGCGATCATGGCCCCCGGCCGCTGCGCGGCCCGGTGCCAGGTACTCCACGGACCGGCACCGGTCCGCGGACCGGGGGTTGGGGACCACTGGACTAGACTATTTCAGACAAATGGTTGTCCAATTTGAAGAGCGCTCACAACTTCTGGAGGCAAAATGTTCCATGATTGATTGTTGTCACTCCTGAAGCAGGAGGAGGAGGAAGGGTTTCCTGCTTGAGCAGGGGTTGGACTAGAAGACCTCCAAGGTCCCTTCCAACTCTTAGGAATAACAATTCTTCAGTTTTTCCTCAATTTACAAACACAATTGATACTTCTCACAATAAGGAGGAGGAGGCGACGGAGGAGGAGAAGGAAAAGAAAGAGAAGAAGAAGGAGGCGAAGGGGAAAGAAGGAAGAGAAGAAGGAGGAGGAAGAGAAGGGGAAGGAGGGAAGAGAAGGAGAAGAAGAGGAAAAGACGAGAAGGAGAAGAATGAGAAGAAGAAGGAAAAGGGGAAGGAGGAAGAGGAGGAGGAGGAGAGGAGGAGGAAGAGGAGGAGGAGATGAAATATAGGTAGTCTTCAACTTAGGACCTCATTTGAGTCCAAAATTTCTGATGCTCAGCAAGATAGTTGTTAAATGAGTTTTGCCCCATTTTAGACCTTTTTCGCCACAATGGTTACGTGAATGCCTGCCATTGTTAAGTGAGTGACACAGTCTTAAGTGATATCTGGCTCCCCCTTAGCTTTGCTTGTGAGAAGGCGCCCAAGGGGGTCACGTGACCCAGGAACATTGCAAAACCGTCATAAACAGGAGGCAGTCGCATGAGCGTCTGAATTCTGATCACGTGACCCCTGGGGAAAGGCGGGCACCGGTCGTAAGTGTGAACCGCAAGTCCATTTTTTCCAGCACTTTGATCACTAAAGAAAAGGTTTAAGTCAAGGACTTGCCCGGACAAAAGTCAGTTTGCACAAATCTGAATGGGGGCAGGGGTCTTTCTTATCCCCCACCCCCCACCCCCGGAACTTGGGGAAGGGGCCAGAGAGGGGCCAGAATGCCAGCACGGGCTTTGCAAGGCCAGCAAGCAGGATTCCATCTATTTTCCAGAAACCTGAGGCTCCCCCCCTCCCCTCCCCCCTCCCTCCCCCTCCCCCCTCCTCAGTCTTGGCATCCCAGGCCTCCCTCTCCCCCCCAAACCCCTTTTATTTCTTTTCCATCCGCCCTTCTTTCCAGTTATCAGGTCGCAGTTTGGAACTTCCTGCAAACGGTTCTGTTTTCCATCACATCTTTCCCACCCAGGACTGGCTTTCATGCTCAGCCGAGGGGTCTGGGAGGAGGAGGGGGGAGGGGAACCACTGCCTGCGGAGCAGCTGACCCCTCTCGCCTCCTTATAGGAGGCCCAGGGGACTGGGAGGGGGGGGGGAGAGAAACCTCCCTTCCCCCCCTCCCCGGTGGCTTCACTTCCCCGGGTGCCCACCTGCCTCCCTCTTCAGCGGCCACCGCTGCCCCCCATCAGCCACACCGGCAGGCAGCCGTAGAGAAGCTAGAGGGCAGCCCAGAGCAGGCCCGGCAAGGGAAGGAATGCTGGCAGGGGGATCTCCGATCTTCCAGGACTGGTGCAGAATCCATTT
Organism: Thamnophis elegans; assembly: GCF_009769535.1. Classification (NCBI taxonomy): domain Eukaryota; kingdom Metazoa; phylum Chordata; class Lepidosauria; order Squamata; family Natricidae; genus Thamnophis; species Thamnophis elegans. The sequence goes on along the minus strand of NC_045549.1, from coordinate 933,868 downwards.
GGGACCTGAGGGAGGCTGAGCACCAGGGAGGACGGAGGGAGAAGAGCAGTCAACAAGGGTTTCTCTAGGCCAGTGTTTCTCAACCTTGGAGACTTTAAATCCTGTGGACTTCAACTCCCAGAATCCCCAGCCAGCGCAGCTGCGCTGGCTGGGGGATTCTGGGAGTTGAAGTCCACAGGATTTAAAGTCTCCAAGGTTGAGAAACACTGCTCTAGGCATTGTCGGCTGTTAAAATCCTTGACTGGGTACCACTCCACTCAAATGGCTGTGCTGTCTCTACTTAAAAGCCTCCAGTGTTGTAGCACCCACAACTTCTGGTGGCAAGGAGTTCCACTGGTTAATTGTTCTCAATATCAGGAAGTTCCTCCTTAATTCCAGGTCGCTTTCTCCTTGATGAGCTTCTTACAATAATACAATAGCAGATGGAGTTGGAGGAGGAGAAGTGGAGCAGAAAGAGAAAGAGAAGTGGAGAGGAGGAGGAGGAGGAGGAGGAGGAGGAGGAGGAGGAGGGTAGAGGAGGAGGAAGAGGAAGTGGAAGAAGTGGAGGAGGAGGAGGAAGAAGAGGAGGAAGAGAAGGAAGAGAAAGAGGAGGAGGAGGAGAGGAGGAAGAGAGGATGGAAATTAATGACGGCGAGACCCAAGATAGGATAAAGAGAAGACACATTGAATCCGCAGGCCACAGCTTTCCCTTCAGCGGTTGGGGGGGGGGGGTTGTCCATCCCTGGAGCGCTTTTGTAGGAGCGGCCTCGCCGTCGTTCCTTTGCTTGGAGTGGTACAGGAATCTCCGCTTGAGCAGGAGGCTGGAATAGCAGACCTCCAAGGTCCCCTTCCGACTGTTATTCTAGGTATTCTGCATAGTCCTAATTTCACCAAAGGAGGAATGACTCTTTATCTCTGCAGACGCTCCCCCCCCACCCCGGTTCTTTCTCCTTCCAAAATGTAACCTTCAGCCTTTGCCATACTACAAAGCCATCACCTCGGCCGAGAAGGATGGAGACTGCATTCCAAGAGATCCGAAAGGCCCCCCGGATGGAAAAGATGGGAATGAGGATGCAGTCGGCATTTTAAAATCTCGGCGATTTTTCCACCCAGGGCCATAAATCCCAGCTCTCGGGGACTCCTCCATCTATCTTAGCTTGAAAAGAGACCCTGATCACTTCTGCAGACTGCAGGGCCTCCGAGGGACCCCGGAGTTCAAAGATCAAACAAATTGTTGGGCAGATTTATCAGCTCCCACGCAGGGCAGCTGTGCAGTAAAGAGGGTTTGCTCCTCTCTTCCCTCGGATTTATCAGCCTAAGACTTCAGGGCATTCAGGAAAAAGGCCCAATAGTTGAATTCTTGGCTGTTCCCAGAAGTTTTATGAGAAGGCAAAACTCCCTGGGCAAATATCCTCGAATATCGTTACTGCATATTCAGGAATCCTGAAAGCCTCAGGGCCACTGAGGCTTCAGAAATGCCGAATTTAGCCGCTTGGAGAAAGTGACAAAATAAGACCAAGGTTAAATGTAAGAAGGTCAAACTAAGGACAATAGGTAAAGCAACTAGGTGGCTCAGTGGCTAAGAGGCTGAGCTTGTCGGTCAGAAAGGTCAGCAGTTTTACGGTTTGAATCCCTAGCGCTGCGTAACAGAGTGAGCTCCCATGACTTGTCCCAGCTTCTGCCAACCGAGCAGTTCGAAAGCAGGTAAAAAATGCAAGTAGAAAAATAGACACCACCTTTGGTGGGAAGGGAACAGCGTTCGGTGTTGACTCATGCCGGCCACATGACTACGGAGACGTCTTCGGACAGTGCTGGCCTTTCGGCTTTGAAACGGAGATGAGCATCGCCCCCTAGAGTCGGGAACGACTGGCACTTATGTGCAAGGAGAACTTTTACCTTTAAAGCAACTAGTTTTAGAACAAATATCAGAAGATTGATAGCATCTGTCTTGTAGGATGGGCCATGAACAGTAAAGGGAGAAGCAATCCAGAAATATTAACAGATTAAGTGGAGAAGGTGAGATGAGGCTTTGGAGGTACTGAAGGCTTGTAAAAGTCATGAAGGAGGACAATACTACTTTACTACAAGGTTATGATTCCAGACTCTTGTGAGCCTCAGTGTGCTTCTTCCCTCCGCCCCCCCCCCTCTCTTTATCTTCTGGAGAACGAGGGAGGACTTCTCTGAGACTTATTTCTTGCAAATGGGCAGAAGACTAGAAGATCATAGCCATGGACACCAGCCAGCAGTCAGAAGACATGATGGAAGCAGCACAACAGATGGACAGACTTCACCGTAGTTTCAACCGGGAAACTGTGAGCATCTTAGACCGAGCCAAATGGAAGCCTGGTCCATGGGCAAATCGGCTATCAACAGGCACATAGAGATAAAGGACATTTACACAACCTTTAAAAGAGGCAACCAAAAAACCAGAAAGGAAACAAAGAAGAGGGCACCTCCTCACCACCAATCAACACCCAGGTGAGCAGAGAATTCGGTCAAGATTAACACTAGGCCAACAATCTAGAAGCAAGCAACGCCTCAACCGAGGAACAATTCAGACAATCCCAAAGTAAACAACAACCTAATCAAGGAACCACCAGGAACACTCCCACCCACACTGACAGGGCAACCATTAATATATACAATCACAACAATATAGCAATAATAGCAATAACAGTAGACTTATATACCGCTTCATAGGGCTTTCAGCCCTCTCTAAGCGGTTTACAGAGAGTCAGCATATTGCCCCCAACAATCTGGGTCCTCATTTTACCCACCTCGGAAGGATGGAAGGCTGAGTCAACCCTGAGCCGGTGAGATTTGAACCGCTGAACTGCTGATCTAGCAGTAGCCTGCAGTGCTGCATTTAACCACTGCGCCACCTTGGCGCAAACCCCCCCCCCATTTCTGACTATCACTGATTATGTTACCAAGTTTGGTAATGAGATGTCTACAAGAACACAAATTCAGAGAGCACCAGGGACCCCATAGTTGTCCTTCTTTTCCTCTTCTTCTTCCTCCTCCCCCTCTTCTTCCTCCTCCCCCTCTTCCTCCTCCTCTTCTTTGTCCTCCTCCTCCTCCTCCTCCTCCTCCTCCTCTTTTTCCTCTTCTTCCTCCTCCCCCTCTTCCTCCTCCTTTCCTCCTCCTTTCCTCCTCCTCTTCCTCTTCTTCCTCCTCCCCCTCTTCCTCCTCCTCTTCCTCTTCCACCTCCTCTTCCTCCTCTTCCCCCTCCTCTTCCTCCTCCTCTTCCTCTTCCACCTCCTCTTCCTCCTCTTCCCCCTCCTCTTCCTCCTCCTCTTCCTCCTCCTCCGCTTTCCCTGTAACGCACTTTGGAAATGATGGTTGAGCTTCGAAGACACTTTTGAACTTTGGAATTGGAGATGATCATGGATCACCAAGATCACAAACAAATGGATCTTTAGACCAACTAATCCATTGCCTTCCCACCAAAGGTGGTCCCTATTTTTCCACTTGCATTTTTTACATGCTTTCGAACTGCTAGGTTGGCAGAAGCTGGGACAAGTCACGGGAGCTCACTCCGTTACGCGGCGCTCGGGATTCGAACCACCCAATTGACGACCTTTCTGACCGACAAGCTCAGTGTCCTAGCCACTGAGCCTCCGTGTCCCTCTTACACCTGTAATGGGAATAGCATAAACGTTGCAAATGAGAAGGATGCTCTAAGTACAGACTCTAAGTGCAAACCTTCTCCCATCCGTCCTTCCTCCTCTCTCTCGTTCCTCCTCATTGTGTCATGTTATTCGGATTTCATGATTGATTTGTTGCATGAGGATGATTGATCACTGTTATTTCAGGCCGACCTTCAAATAACAAGGATCAATTGGTCTCCTTTTGTCTCCAAAGCAGACTTCAACGTCTTCCTCGCTAAATTCCGTATTCTGTTAGCAGGCTGTCCCTGAAATCCCATCTGTCGGATTAATAGAATTTAATGCCAGAAAAGCCTCTACTTCCTCCAGGAAGCAAGCAGATTTTCAGAGGCTTCCCCTCCTGAAAGTTCACCCCACGTGTCCTCAGCTGCGAGGCAAAGAGGCTTAAAGCTCCAGGCTTCCTCTCCTGCCCCAAGTCTTTCGAAGAATCTTCTTGGAAAAGAAGCGAAACGTCTTCGAAAGAAAAAACCAGAAAAAAGCACTTTTGGGACACAAGCATGATGGAAAATCTCCGTAGACTTTCTTGGTTATTTTACTTGAAAAGGCTTCGCTTCTCATCCCAGAAGCTTCTTCAGCTCTGGGTTAGGGTTGAACCGAAGAAGCTCCTTGGGTGAGAAGTGAAACTTCTTCAAAAGGAAAAAAATGAACAAGAAAGTCCAGTTGCATTTGAAATTAGAGAGCAAGAGGATGAACAATTTTATAAGATATGGGACTTGTTTTATCGGTGGCTAAAGGGAAAAAAAAAACTTTGGAAATGAAAAATGATATACTTCTGCCTTAAATGAAGAAAGTAAATGATGATATAATTATGCTGTGAAATAATCTAACAATGATACAATGAAGTACTAATATAAGGTCTGGTGATATAATGTATAAGGTTAAGAACTTACTATAATGATATTTCGCTGCTGATAAAGCAATTCTAATAGGGGAACAAATGAAAACTGGTATATAAAGGCAGCGACGCCTTGTTGAACAATGAAGGAATAAGATCTCTGTTTGAAGGTATGAAATGCAAGATTAACGATGAATAGAAGTATATTCTCTGGGGGAAAACAATGCTAATGTTAACTGAATATATACGGTAGAAGGAAAATGAGACCTTTAGTTACATTAGAGGAAATATTTGAGACGGTAAATATTATTTGAAGATGCAGAGGTTAAAACAACTGTAACCAAACGACATGCTCCATGTGATGATGGTTTCTTTCTTTTTTTTCCTTCTTTTTTGGACTTTTTTGTTCTTTTTGTCCTTTTTGGCTTCCCCCTCCTTCCCCCCCCTTTTTTAAAACCCTAGCTTATTGTGGTGTTTATTAAATATACAACAGAGAGATACGCGATGTATAAACTTAGTAGGGATGCACCTGTGATCAAATTACGTATGTGATGATGGGGGGTTTCCCCCCCCCCTTTTTTTTCTTCTTCTCCTTTTCCCATTGTTGTCTATGTAATTAAAAAAAAAAGAAAGTCCAGTTGCCTCCCGAAAAAGCCCCTTTGGGACAACTAGGACCTGGATGACGGAGAATCTCTAAGGACTGTTAACTATACAACTTGGGTTTCGCAACGTCTTCAAGAAAAATCCAGAAGGTCCAGTTGCCTCTTGCAAAAAGCCCCCTTGGGACACCGATCTTCAAGACGGTTGGACACCCCAGAAATCCTCTCGGTACCCGAGCTCCACCTTTCGGCTGCTGACCGATGCCTCCAGAGGAAGAGAGGCCCCAGCCCTGGAGGTCTGAACCTTCCAAGGTCGCCCTTGGGGACTTCAGCCTTTCCCCCCAGCCAACCCGTCCGCGGCACATGGAGGCTATTACCAGTCCAGTCTCTGGAAGCCCATCTGGTCTTCAGCTTTTATGGCCCCGGAGAGGCCGCCAATCCTAGATTTATATTTCTTTCCTGAAACCATGCAAGTGGAAAACCAATTCCCAGAAATACCAGGAGCTTGGCTGGATGCTCCTCACATTCTTCCACCCCTGAGTTTCTTCCACTCTTTCTTTTCTGGGTGAAACGCTGCAAGATGATTATTTGAGAGACGGACTTTTTACGACGTGGGGCCCGTAAGATCAATGCCAATCGCTCCCTTAAGGCGGGGATGGGACCACCTGCAGACCACCGTCTGCGTGTCCTGGAAGCCCCGGCTGTGTGGACGGTGCCTCTATCGCAGGGAGAAGAAAATGGTTTTGACATCTCAGTGGGAGAGAGATGATCCTCAAAACAGCTGGAGCAAATCGGAATTTAAGATGCAGCCAGCGTTCACCGTTGGTGCAAAAGAGGGGCCGAAGCAGAGGAACTGAGCTCAAACAGCCTCTGAGGGCAGAGACCTTGGGGCAGAGAAGCCCCCCAAGGCCCTGGGAGAACTGGGGGGGGGGATGCAAACGCCTGGAGGGAGAACCAAAGTTGACCTCATCTCCAACCAGGTAGGGAAAGACAGACAGGCAGGCAGGCAGAGAGACAGGCAGGCAGAATCCCAAGGACTGGGAATGTTGCTTTCTGACATTCCTTTGGGCTGGAAAACATTCAAAGGGGAGGCAGACAGAGTGGGGCGGGGGGGGGGGGTTGAAATGTGTGGGGGGAGGTAGAGGAGAGGGGAGGGGGAGAGAGCAAGGCCAGCTAGTCAGGGAAAGATGGAGGCTCTGACCCATATATGGTCCCTTCAGAAACAGGAGCTATTGGGGTGGGAGAGTTAGGTCGGCCCCCAAATCATCCCCTGGAACACCTCCAACTACCAGAGGCCAGCTGTTCCACTGGCTAATCCTTCTCACTGTTGGGAAGTTCCAGGTTGCTTCGCTCCTTGATTAGTTTCCATCCATTGTTTCTTGTCCCGCCTTCAGTCAATCAATCAATCAGAATGGATCTGGGGAGAAGGACTCTACTCCAACTCCCTACTCAAGTAGGAGACCTCCTTATACCATTCCAGACAAATGGCTGCCCAGTCTTTTCTTACCTACAACTCCTGGTGGCAAGCTGTTCCACCGGTTAATTGTCTTCACTGTTGGAAGTTCCTCCTTCATTCTCTCCTTGGGGAGTTTCCATCCGTTGCTTCGTCTTTTGCCTTCAGGGGCTCTGGAGAATAAGTTGCACCCCCCTCTTCTTTGTGGCAGCCCCTCAAATACTGGGAGACTGCTATCGTGTCACCCCTAAATTTTTTCTTTAGACTAGCCAAAACCAAACCCTCTTCCAGCATCAGGACCTCAGAATAAGGGAGTTGGAAGGAAGGGACCTTGGAGGTCTTCTAGTCCAACCCCCTCCTCAAGCAGGAGATCCTATTGTGTTCCAGGCAAAAGACTGTCCCGTATTTTTTCCCCCCTTTGGAAGCCTCCAGTGATGGAGCAGCCACAACCTCTGGAGGCAAGGGGTTCCACTGGCTGATGGTTCTTACCGCGAGGACCTTTCTCGGGGAGGTCCACGTGGCCAGAACAGAAGAAACGACAGAGTTAAAAGAGACCTTGGAGGTCTTCTACTCCAGCCCCCTCCTCAAGCAGGAGACCCATGTCAGACAAACGGTTGTCCAACCTCTTCTTAAAAGCCTCCAGTGATGGAGCTCCCACAAGCTCTGGTGGCAAGCTGTTCCACTGGTTAATTGTGCTCACTGTTAGGAAGCTTCTCCTTAATTCAAAGTTGCTTCCCTCCTTGAGGAGTTTCCGTCCGTTGCTTCGCGTTCTGCCTTCGGGTGCTTTGGAAAATAAGTTGCACCCGATGTCAGCCTCTGCTTTGCTGTTGCTTTCGGCTGCCATGAAACGGGGAGGGAGGGCATGGTATTTGGGAGGGGTTACTCATTGTGCTGGAGGAAGGTTCTGGAGTTCACCGGCTGATCGGACTACGCATGCGTGGGAGTTTCCCGCCAGGACTAATGGCACCGACATTCCATCTTCGTGATGCCTTTTGAAGTTATCTCGCACCTGACACTTGGGAGAATTATGATTGGACTGTAACTGTGATGCCAAGGGGTGGGGAATGGGCTATTCTATATATCCATCGCTTTCGCGCCTAAATAATCAGACTTCGCTTCGCTATGCCTTTAATCATTTATAATTAGTAAAAGTACACTTGATTTCTACCCACGGAGTCTCGTGGTCTTCTTTCCTAATTATCTAATGGAGAGGTTCTGACACCCCCCTCTTCTTTGTGGCAGCCCCTCAAATACTGGGAGACTGCTATCATGTCACCCCTGTTTTTTTTCTTTTGTAGGCTAGACATACCTAGCTCTCTCAGCCATTCCTGACATGATTTAGTCTCCAGAGCACTAATCATCCTTGTTGGTCTTCTCTGCACACCTGCTAGGACCTTGGCAACTATTGTGGTGAGAAGAACTGGGTGCAGAGGTGGCCTCACGGGCGCCTTATACATCTGTATTATCACTTCTTGATGGCCTTGATGTTCTCCCTCTGTGGATGCAACCTAGGGCTGTGTTGGCTTTTTCGGCAGCTGCAACTCACTGTTGCATTTATATTTTACATTATTTTATATTTTAGAAATTAATTTCATACGTGTCTCAAATTAAAACTTCCTTCAAGGAAGGAGAGAAGGAAGGGGGAAAGGAAGGGGGAAAGGAAGGGAGAAAGGAAGGAGAGAAGGAGAGAAGAAAGGAGGGAAGGAAGGAAGGAGGAAGGAAGGAGGGAAGGAAGGAGTGAAGGAGAGAAGGAGGGAAGGGGGAAGGATGGAGGGAAGGATGGAGGGAAGGAAGGGGAGTAGGAGAGAAGAAATGAGGGAAGGAAAGAGGGAGGGAGGGAAGAAGAAGTAGGACCGTTGTAAGATAAGATGGATCTATGGGATGGTAAGAAAGCAATCTTCAAGTATATTGTCAACTGTAGGGAAAAAATTGTTATAAATACATATTGTTAATAACAGTTATGAGATCATATAATTGTGAATGTATATATGAAATTGATAAAATAAAAATTTAATTTTTTTTTAAATTAAAACTTCCTTCAAGGAAGTTCAAACTCTAATGCAAAGCCAGAGAAATGAGGGAGAGAGAGAGAAAGGAAGCAAATAGAAAGAAAAAGTGCGAGGAAAAAGAAAGTGTTATAATAGGAAAGGAAGAAGGAAAGATGGAGGCAAACGGCTCCTGTCATTCTCCACAGCAGTTATAAGTTCACTTGTATTTTAAGCTCTCCCTCTAAACTGAAGTTAACCATGACGGCCAAACATTTTGTGGCACTTGGTGCCAAATCTCCCTCCAGTGGTTTCTTGGCCTGATCATTTTAAAATGAGACTTTTGAAGGACGGGAAAGAAAGGAACGAGGTTAAACAAGCTGCTGTCCATGGCGCCAAAATCTTCTTTTGAGTGTCTAGGACAGTGTTTCTCAACCTTGGCTACTTGAAGATGTCTGGACTTCAACTCCCAGAATTCCCCAGCCAGCATTCGCTGGCTGGGGAATTCTGGGAGTGGAAGTCCAGACATCTTCAAGTGGCCAAGGTTGAGAAACACTGTACTAGGAAGTTGATTGACATCCATGTCTACCTGCAGGCTTCCCTTTCTCAAACCATTGGTGCCTTTTAGTCTACATCAGCAGAGATCTCGTGAAGAAGAGACCCTCTTCAGGTTACACACACACACACACATATCCGCAGGGGAACAATCCTTATTATCAACTTCCATTGTGCTGCTATTATTTTTTTAAAAAAAGTTGGTGCCTCATAATTTTTCATTCTTTAGTCAAACTTTGGCCAACGACGGTGAAGGACGGGCAGGAGCAAGAAATCCACATCTCTCCCCAAACTTCTTAGCCTCTCACAACCAGCTTGCTGATAGGAACTCCCACCCAAAGGATACGCCTGGGCCTTTGAAGTGTCTGTTCGATGGCCGAGTCATAATCCCGAGGTGGCGCAGTGGTTAGGGTGCAGTACTGCAGGCCACTTCAGCTGACTGCTATCTGCAGTTCGGCGGTTCAAATCTCACCGGCTCAAAGGTTGACTCAGCCTTCCATCCTTCCGAGGTGGGTGAAATGAGGACCCGGATTGTTGTTGGGGGCGATATGCTGACTCTGTAAACCGCTTAGAGAGGGCTGAAAGCCCTATGAAGCGGTATATAAGTCTAACTGCTATTGCTATTGCTATTGCTATTGCTATTGCTATTGCTATTGCTAGATAGATAGATAGATAGATAGATAGATAGATAGATAGATAGATAGATAGATAGACAGACAGACAGACAGACAGACAGACAGACGATAAACAGATATAATGCATGGATGGATGATAGATAGATAGATAGATAGATAGATAGATAGATAGATAGATAGATAGATAGATAGATGATAGATAGATAGATAGATGATAGATATAGATAGATAGATAAGAGCCGAGGTGGCGCAGTGGTTAAATGCAGCACTGCAGGCCACTTCAGCTGACTGCTAGTTCTGCAGTTCGGCGGTTCTAATCTCACCGGCTCAAGGTTGACTCAGCCTTCCATCCTTCCGAGGTGGGTGAAATGAGGACCCAGACTGTGGGGGCAATATGCTGAGTCTGTAAACCCCTTAGAAAGGACTGAAAGCCCTATGAAGCGGTATATAAGTCTAACTGCTATTGCTATTGCTATCCCAGAAAGGGAGCGAAGGAAGTCGGTGCTTTAAAGTGGTCTTCCTGCTGGAGATAGGTGGGGATGGAACAACCACTGTCAGATACCTGGCCAGTGGCTGAGAAACCGAGGGTGTTGTCCTCAGTGGCAACAGTCTAGAGATAAGAAGGACTAGGGATGACATGATAGCACTCTTCCAATATTTGAGAGGTGTCACAAAGAAGAAGGAATCAAGCTATTCTCCAAAGACCTTGAAGGCAGGAGAAGATGCAACACACGGAAACTAAACAAGGAGGAATTTCCTGACAGAACAATTAATCCTTGGAACAATTTGCCTCCAGAAGTTGTGGCTGCTCCAACACTGGAGGTTTTTAAGAAGAGATTGGACAGCCATTTTTCTGGGATGGTTTCAGGGGGTTGGACTAGAAGACCTCCAAGGTCTCTTTTAACTCTGCCATCTTGTTCTGTCCTGGCCACGTGGACCTCCCCGAGAAATTTCTTCACGGTAAGAACAATTAGACAGGACTAGAAGGCCTCCAAGGTCCCTTCCAGCTCTATTCCGACTTGAAATTGGAATTGGCGGTTGCGTTGGGCTCTTTCCTTGGCCTCTTTCATGCCTGCGCCACCACGAATCACCGAAGTGATCTCTAACGTTGCCCGAAGCTATCTGGGGGAACGAGCAAGAAGTTTGGCAGCTGCATGGTGAAATAAATATGCAATTAATAAACAAGACATTTTAGTAGTTGAGGAAACAAACATTTTCCTGTTAGGTATCCAGAATTCGAGGGCAAAGAGAAAAAGAAACGAAGCCAGCTTCTTAAATCCTTCTGTCTATGCGTCTGTCTCGTCCTTTTTCGCTTCTCCAAGCGAGGAGGGAAGACGCCAAGCATCGTGACTCACGCGGAGGAGACCTCTGAAAGAAGACTCTGGATGGGGATTTGCAGATCCAAAACTGCCTTTCGCTGTCATGGGTGGTCCCCGTTTCCTGGCAGGAGAATTCCTCCTGATTCTTCTGGAAAAGGGATGTTGCATCTCTTGGAAGCCCTTCAGATGCTTTGATGCAAGGGAGACCTCCCAACCGCGCTTGGGTTTTTGGAGGGAAACAATGCCCGCTCTCTTCCACGGAAACCTCAGCCGCCGAAAGGTGACTCCGAACTTCCCATTGGAAGCTTTTGAGCCAAGCCAGCTAAGCCACCATCTCTGGGGGGAGCTCCACCTCTGTCTCCTCCAATTATTTCTGCGGAGAACTTCAGGTTGTCCTCACAATTCCTTGGCTTTGGAACTGCTCTGATTGAGCAAGGGAGGTTCTGGACAGAAGGCTCCTGCGAAGGCTCGGGCCTGGGCCAGCGGCCTCCGGGTGAACTCGCAATCTTGGCCTCTTGAGTAACAACTGTGAAAAATCAATGCTGGCCATTTCCATTTTTTCATACCAATGTTTCTGGCTTTGAAACTCCGTTCTTCTCTCTCTCCTCTCTCTCCACTTCTTTGTTTCTGCAGTTGCAAGAAAAGAGAAATCAGCACTGAAAATCTGAGTGTAGAAAGATGCCCAGGTGGTGCCCCCCCCCAACAAATTTGACCATGAAGCTCCAACATGACTTTGGACCTCACAGCCCATCTGCCTCCAAGGGTTGTCATGGGGAAAAAATAACAGACCCTGGAAAGGACCTTGGAGGTCTTCTAGCCCAACCCCCTGCTCAAGCAGGAGACCCTCTACTACTTCAGACACGTGGCTGTCCAGTCTCTTTTGAAAACCTCAAGTAATGGAGCACCCACAACCTCTGGAGGCAACTTCCATCCCACTGATTAATTGTCCTCGTTGTTGTAAGGAAATTTCTCCTTAGTCCTGGGTCGTTTCTCTCCTTGATTAGTTTCCATCCATTGCTTCTTGTCCTGCCTTCAAGGGCTTTGGAGAATAGGTTGACCCCCACTTCTTTGGGGCAGCCCCTCAAATACTGGAATCCTGCTATCATGCCCCCCCCCCCAGTCTTTCTGTTCAATGGACATACCAGGGTTCCTCAGCTGTTCGTCATGCAACGTGGGTCTTCTCTGCCCACCCCAGAGCTTCAACCTCTGAGCAGGCTCAGTTGTGGCCAATCGATCAACCAGAGTAGAGTTGAAAGGGACCTTGGAGGTCTTCTAGTCCAACCCCCTGCTCAAGCTGAAGAGACTCTACCATGTCAGACAAGGGGTTGCCTCTTCTTGAAAACCATGATTAGTGAAGCACCCACAACTTCTGGAGGCAACTTCCGTTCCACTGATTAATTGTCCTCATTGTTAGGAAATTTCTCCTTAGTCCTAGGCACTGGTTTCCATCAGGGGTGAAATCCAGCAGGTTCTGACGGGTTCTGGAGAACCGGTAGTGGAAATTTTGAGTAGTTTGGAGAACCGGCAAATGCCACCTCTGGCCGGCTCCAGAGTGGGGAGGGAATGGGGATTTTGCAGTATCCTTCCCCTGCCACGCTCACCCAGCCACACCACATCTACCAAGCCACGCCCACAGAACCGGTGGTAAAAAAATTGAATCTTGCCACTGGTTTCCACCCTTTCCTTCTTGTCCAGCCTTCAGGTGCTTATGAGAACAGGTTGTACCCCCTCTTCTTTGTGGCCGCCCCCGAGTTATTGGAAGGCTCGCTATCCTGCTCTCTATCTCTGCACACTCGGCTGAGAACTCCTCTGGCTGCAACTATCCCGGGATCCAATTTCTCCCTCCCATTTGCAGGATTTTCCACTTCCCAGAACTCTGCTCTGGATCGAATCCTTCCCAATCCAGCCGTGGCAAAGCCCAGATTTCTGACACAGCCGCTCCAACCTTCCAAGGACTTGTCAAAGGAGGCTGTTGTTGTACGTTCCACTGAAGCGTGACTCCAGATTGAATTTAGATGGGGGGATAATTGGAGGAAGATGTCCTGGATGTGTGGCCAGAGGCCACGTTGGGACACTGACTCAACCCTGGATTTTGGATGCCACTGTGGGTAGTCCCAGGGAAAGGAAGGCGCTTGTGGGGCCTGAGTCATCGGAAGGTCCTCTGGATGAGCTTCAGCACCGTGAACCAGAAGACGTTGTCCATGCTCAGTTTCCAGAGGTTTCGATTGCCACCTCTCAGGCCTCTCTTGCGGGGCCCCGAGGAAGCCTGAGTCCTCCGCTGGCCACCTGCTTCTCCCCGCGTGCTCTGCTGGCTTCGCAAGTAGAGAACATGTGTGCCACTTAAAGGAGAAGATTCGTAGCTCAGGGTTGAAGCGAGGCGTCCTTGGTGCTCTCTAAGCTTGGTGGTTTTCTTTTAGATGTTTCATAACCAAACTAGGTAATGCCTTCAGTACTGAATGGGAGTGGGGTTTATGGAGGAGGAGGAGGAGGAGGAGGAGGAGGAGGAGGACTGTGGGGTCCTTGAGCTTTGGAAGGTGACAATGAACCCCAAGAATGATTTCCTAGAGGGTCAGCTCATAGCTGAAAACTGTCCCTGGAGGACCAGTGATGACACTGGTGACAGCTACAATCTATGAAACCAGGGCATTTATCCAAAAAAAGATTGCTACCGTGTTTCCCCCCAAAATAAGACAGGATCTTATTTTCTTTTGACCCACAAACAAAGCGCTTGGCCTTATTTTCGGGGAGGTCTTATTATTTTTGAAGTGCAGGAGGAGGCGAGCGGGGGGTCACCTCGTGGCTGCTGCTGTGTTGCAATACTTTCGGGGAGGGCTTATTTTAGCGCATCCAATTGGGTTTCTTATCCAGGGAGGGCTTATTTGGGGGGGGGAAAGAAGGTACCAATGGACTGATGTATGCAGGCAACAGGTTTATAGAATAACAGGAGAGATTAATTCCTCCACATTCAAGTAAATCTGCTTCCAATGTGCTCCTGTTCAACTCATTAGGATTGCTGTTAATTAGCAGGGTTTTTTTGGGGAGGAGTTGGTAGCCAGGAGATGCCAAGAGCCGAGGTGGCGCAGTGGCTAGGGTGCAGTACTGCAGGCCACTTCAGATGACTGTTATCTGCAGTTTGGCTGTTCAAATCTCACCGGCTCAAGGTTGACTCAGCCTTCCATCCTTCCCAGGTGGGTGAAATGAGGACCCAGACTGTGGGGGCGATATGCTGACTCTGTAAACCGCTTAGAGAGGGCTGAAAGCCCTATGAAGCGCTATATAAATCTAACTGCTATTGCTGTTGCTATTGCCAAGGAGAGGAGTGGGGAGCCAAGCTCAAGGCTTGTGCCGGCTGGGAATGATGGGGCTTGTGGTTCAAGGCATGGTGAAGGAGGGATGAGAGGAAGAAGCAGATCATCGAGGTCTCTTCAGCAAGGCTTCTCCCTGCTGTCTCTGTGACTGAAGGCTGCAGGATATGATGAAATGAAGCTGCCGAGCCAATTCCTGGAGGCTGACAGCTTTAAGGAATTAGGAGCGGAGAGCTTTTGAGTTGTCCTTCGGAGTGACGGAGCCTTGGAAGCGACCAGGGAAGCAGCGTAGAGTTTCTAGACCGTTTCAACCCATCCAATTAGGCTCTGGTTTGGAGAAGACATGAAGTGCCAAGAGATTTGGGCTGCATGGCAGAGAGATCTGACGATGAACAGAAATAGAACTGGATTCCCAGTTGTTTAAGGCTGTGGTCTCTCTCTCTCTCTCTCTCAACCACAGTCCTAAATAACTGGATACGTGTTCTCTCTCTCTCTCTCTCTCTCTCACACACACACACACACACACAGACTCTCTCTCTCTCTCTCTCTCTCTCTCTCTCTCTCTCTCTTTCATAAAAGCAAACTTCATAGAATACTTTGGCTGGCATCCCCCAAATTCGCCAGGAATCTGTTCCATCTCCTTCCCTGTCTCTCTCTCTCTCTCTCTCTGGCAGAGAACGGACAGAATTGGAGAAGGCATTTCTTCCAAATGGGCCGCCTTGGAGGAGGCAGCAAAGAACGAGTGGGGAGATGGAGAAGGCAGGCACTTCACCCTTTCCCCCATCTTTTTCCTACCCTTGAAATGAACGCTTCAGTCCTCCCGGCTTTTCTGCAGGTTTCTGTAAACCTGCACAAAGGGTTTTGCACTCTGCCTTTGAGCAAACCCCTTGGTGGAAGTCCCCGCGAAACTGTTGCAGCTTCAACTTGCAGTAGTTGTTCATTCGTTGGTCACATTAGCCAAATAAAGGTTTAATCCATCAAAGAGGGAAGCAGCCTAGAACTAAGGAGGAATTTCCTGTCAGTGAGAACATTTAACCAGTGGAAGAGTGGGATTCTCCAAAGTACTCGAAAGCAGGACAAGAAACGATGGATGGAAACAGATCCAGGAGAGAAGCAACTTAGAACTAAGGAAAAACGTCCCAACAGTGAGAAAAATCAACCAGTGGAACAGCTTGCCACCAGAAGTTGTGGTGCTCCATCATTGGAGGCTTTTAAGAAGAGATTGGACAACCGTTTGTCTGAAATGGTGGAGGGCCACGATGGTCTTCCGGTTTCTGGTTTCTGGTGCAGGCAGGCGTTCCAGTTTTGGCCCCTGGTGGTGCCACAAAGCTTTGCTGCCACTGCTAGAGAGTCCCTTTCAACTCTATTATTCTGCGAAGCAGGACCAGGCCTAGGGAGCTCTTGGAGGGAGCTGTGGGGCAGGCCAGGGAGTTGGGAAGAGGTCCTGGAAGAAGCCACTGCCCTCCCCTAGCCAAGAAAGCTGCCTGGATGCCTCCGTCCTCGCAGTCGACGGGGGTCCTGGTGGTTTTGGCAAGGCCTATTAAATTAATTCCAGCTTTAGCTCGGTGGCCCCCATTCCTCTGAAGGTTGCTGAAGGTGCTCTGTGGAGATTCTCCATCTTCCACTCAAGGTTGTCCAAAAGATGCTTTTCCAGATGTTTATTTTTCAAGGCACAGATAGTCAGTTCCAGGTGGCAAAACCTGTGGTGGGGGAAACCCCTAACCTTTAGCAAAGAGCCCGAGGTGCTTTTCCAAAGGGCAACTGGAGATCCTTGGCTTTTATCTTTGAAAACGTTTCGCTTCTCATCCAAGAAGCTTCTTCAGTTCTAACGGACAGGTGGGCAACGAAAGAAGCTCCTTGGATGAGAAGTGAAATGTTTTCAAGGGGGGGAGGAAAACCCCAAGAAAGCCCAGTTACCCCTTGGAAAAGCCCCTTTGGGTCTCTGCTAAAGGTTAGGGGTTTCTTTCCCAGGTTTTGCCACCTGTTTTTGGAACTTTACAGATTAACAGCGTTGGAAGGGACCTTCTAGGTCATCTAGTCCAACCCCCTGCTGCCCAAGCAGGAGACCCTGCACCATTTCTGACCGAGGGCAGTCCAGTCTCTTCTTGAAAGTCTCAAGTGATGAAGCTCCCACAACTTCCGAAGGCAACTTCTCTTCCATTTCTTGATGGTTCTCACTGTCAGGAAATTCCTCCTTATTTCCAGGTTGAACCTCTCCTTGGTCAGTTTCCATCCATTGTTCCTTCTCTGGCCTTCGGGTGCCTTGGAGAATAGCTTGACCCCCTCCTCTCAGTGGAAGCCTCTCAAATATTGGAAGGCTGCTATCCTGTCTCCCCTGGTCCTTCTCTTCACTAGACTAGCCAGGCCCGGTTCCTGCAACCATTCATCGTATGTTTGAGCCTCCAGTCCCCTCATCATCTTTCTTGCTCTTCTCTGCCCCCTTTCTAGAGTCTCAACCTCTTTTTTAATAAGACCAGCTGGCCAGCACACCAGAACCCAGAAGAGCAACGAGCAACGGCTCTCATGCTCAGAGAGATGGCTCTGTGTGCCACTTCCGGGACGTGTGCCATAGGTTTCCCATCACAGCCTTTTGCCCTATAAGACAGTTCGCTGTCCAAGCTCTTCTTAAAAACCTCCAGTGATGGAGCTTCTGAAGGAAACTTCTGAAGGAAACTTCAGAACGTCTTCAGAAGTTCTCCGGAACAATTCCTGAAGGCAATCCATTCCACTGATTAATTGTTCTCTCTGTCAGGAAATTCCTCCTTAATTCCAGGTTGAATCTCTCCTGGATTAGTTTCTATCCATTTCTCCTTGTCTGGCCTTGAGGTGCTTTGGAGAATAGCTTGGCCCCTTCCTCTCTGAGGCAGCCCCTCAAATATTGGAGCCCTGCTCTCCTGTCCCCGCTGGTCCTTCTCTTCTCCAGAGTAGCCATGCCCAGTTCCTGCAACCGTTCATCGTATGTTTGATCCTCCAATCCCCTAGTCCTCGTGGTTTCTCTTCTCTGCACTTTTTCTAGTCTCCACATAGGTTTTGTAGTCCGGTGACCAAAGCTGTAGGCAGCACTCTCTCGAGCGGACCACACCTTGAAAACTGGCTCCACCAGGCAGGTCATCAGCTAAGTCAACAGCGTCTTGGAGCTGGAAGCTGAGCCTCCTCCCTGGCGCAGCCCCAGCTCCAACCCACGAGCCGTGGAGGAGGCTGGGACCCCTCAGTCGTTCCTCTTTGCCCGCAGCCTTGAGCCACTGAGCTCTCTTTGTGGTCTGCTCAGCCGTCCTATCTAAGCCGCCGGCTCTTTTGTTGCAAGCAGTCAGGCCCAGATTTATCTTTAGCTTATCCTCAGCATCCCCCGCGTAATTTTTCTTGGAGAAGCAAGCAAGAAAGAAAGAGAACAAAGATTATTTGCCAGCCTGAACTGGTAGAGAACCTTGGAGGGGGAGCTGGTACCTTTGGCAGTGTTTGCAGTGGGGGGAGAAAGTTCAGCTCACATCCGCTACAGCAGGGGTCTCCCTTTAAGCCTGGAGAACTTCAACTCCCAGAATCCCCCAAACGGATGTGCAAAATGCTCCTAAAATGTAATCTAGTTGATAACCCCACAACTCATAATGGATCGCTGGAACTGAATTAAAAAAAAAAAACTTAAAAGCCTCCAGTGATGGGAGTACCCACAACTTCCGGTGGCAGGTTGTTCCACTGATTAATTGTTCTCACTGTTAGGAAGTTTCTCCTTAATTGCTTCTCTCCTTGATGAGTTTCCATCCCTTGTTTTTTATCCTGCCCCCTGGTGCTTTGGAGAATAGGTTGGCCCCTTCCTCCTCTCTGTGGCAGCCCTTCAAATACTGGAGCCCTGCTCTCCTGTCTCCCCTGGTCCTTCCTTTCATTAGACCAGACACGCCCAATTCCTGCAACCGTTCTCCCGATGTTTTAGCCTCCGGCCCTCTAATGTGTTTTAGCCTCCAGCTTTGCCACATGCTGCCAGGATCAAACCCGCTGTGCCTTGCCCACAGAGGCCTGGTGCCTTCTCTCTGAAGGAGACCCGGGAACCAGGCTGGCTGCGCAACCTCTGTGTAATTACAGCCCAGGCCCAGATGGGTTCCTTCAGATGTTAGGAATGCAGAGGCTGGTTGCCTGGCTGGCTCCAGGAGGCCAGCTATAAATAGGGCAGTGGTTCCCAAACTTGGCAACTTTAAGACTTGTGGACTTCAACTCCCAGAATTCTCCAGCCAGCTCTGCGAATGCTGGCTGGGGAATTCTGGGAGTTGAAGTCCGGACGTCTTCAAGTTGCCAAGGTTGAGAAACACTGCCTTAGACCTTCAACAGAAGAGGGGATCCCTCTGGGGACAGATCAAGCAGGAGATCTACGGCCATACCAGCTCCTCCCTGGGCTGTTTAATGTTGGCCTTTTGTGCAATGGGGACGTTATACCTGCCCCCCCACACCTGCTCTAGTCCATAACTGCTTTCCTTTGATCCCATAATCCCCACTAATAGCAGCCATCCATAAAGACGTCCAGCTTTTAAACGGGGGAAGGGAAAAGGCTCCTGCATTCAAACCAAATTGGCGAGCCTGCAGAACGAGGAATGGCTATTTTTCATTCCCTGCCACTTATCTGAGGAGAGAGAAGGAGAAGAGGAAGCGATATATCTCTATCTAAATATCTATATATCATATCGGTGCTTTGCATCCCTGCAGCCAAGACAAATGGATCTGCCCAACAGTTAGTTGATTGTCTGCAACCCTAAGCAGAGCTTGGCTGCTTCCTCCCCATGAGCCAATGTATGTTTTGGAGCAGAAGATCCAAGTTAAAAGTCCCTTCTGTGGGAGAGAGTGGCGGGGGAGGCGGAGGGGGTGGTGGCGGCCTCCTGTTTCCTTGGCATCGGTCAGCCGGCAGGTCCTTGGCAGCGGGGATCTTCCTGAGGCCAGAAGAAAGAGGAGAAAGCAAGCAATCATCCTGATGCAGCCCCGGGGAGCCCTTGGAACCGTGTTCACACATTACAGGAAGCCAAGATGCTGAGGAATGTCTGGCTTATTGTGAACGGATGCGGTGGCTGCTTCGGCCTTGCAGGAGAGCACCAGGAGTAGGCTTCACCTGCACCCCAGGTCCTGAGAATGGGCCAAGTGATTTGGAAGGGACTTGCATTTCTGAGAACGGGGGGGGGGGGTTCCTGGCAATCAAGCACGAGATTTAAAGAGGGCCGTTGCAAACCCTCATCCCTTTGCCTCCTTTTCTAAGACCGTTCTAACACGGGGAGGTTCATGTCCCACCTAGGAAGCTGTTCTTATCACAGGTTTCAGTACTTTTCTGCCATGGAGTGGAATGGTGGAAAGGAGAAGGAGGAGAAGGGGAAGGGGAGAGGGAATGGAATAATGAAGAAGAGAAGAAAGTAATGAAGAATATAAGAGAATAGAGCAGAAAATAGAACAAACTAGAACAGAACAGAAGAAGAGAAGAGAACAATAGAATGGAATGGAATGGAATAGAATAATAGAACAGGATTGTTGGGTAAGCTCCCCATTGGGAGAGCGAGTGCGTCAGAGAAGAGTTGTGAGAGTTGCGTTGGAGAACACACAAACCAGCATACAGAGACACTGCAGTTTAAATAGGCTTTCACTGTCGTGGAAATAGAGGTTTTAGAGCCCATCAAACAGTCCAAGTCATACACGGATAAGACAGCCAGTCATCAACGTCTTTCAGTTAAGGGATAATCCAAATAACATAGTCCATAATCATATAAACAGTCCGGTACACAAAGTTTGCTAGCAGTTGCAAAACTTACAATAGCTCACGCTGATCACAATACGGCACTTCTAACAGCCAGCTTCCAAACACTCAGATCAGATCAGCATCTAACAGTGATTCTGGCTCCCTCTTATGGCCGATTGAGGAAACAGCAACCAATCACATTTTACAGCATGATTTAAAGAAACAGGTACAGCATTGTTACATGATTTATATATTGCCAACCCAACCATTAGATTATATTCCTAACAAGGATAATAGAAGAGAACAGAAGAATAGAAGAGAAATGAATAGAAGAGAACAGAAAAGAACAGGAGAAGAGAAGAGAATAATAGAACAGATCAGAATAGAATAGAATTATGGAATGGAATAGAATAGAATAGAACACTCTCTCCCTCTCTCTCTCTCTCTCTCTCTCTCTCTCTTTCTCTCTCTTTCTCCCTCCCTCTCTAGATTTTGGCTAAACATTTCAAAGATTGGTTTCTGGCTGCCTTGGATTGAGTTGCAGAATAATATCCAAGAACTCAGATGGGAGGAAGTGAATTCCCCATGGAGATCAGCAACTCCTCCGCTCCAAGGGCTTCTCGGGGAAGTCCACGTTCTTGGCCCAAGCAAAGCCCACCAAAATGTGTCCTGCCATCAGAAAGTCAGAAGCGTTGCTAACATTCCCATGTTCGGGTTGCGATTTCTCCAAGAGACCTCAAAGAAGATGGAGACCTTGGAAAGAAAGCTTGGAGGTCGGAGGACCCCATTTCTGCAGCCTGCAGCTCCCCATTCTCTTGGGACTGCCCAACCTGGACCTTCACCAACCTCAATGGCTGATGATTGATGAAGACAGATCTTCAGGTTTTGTTATTGTTGAGCAAGCTGGGGAAGGAGAAGACTTTCCAAGAATCAGCCCAAAGGTCTTTTGTAATGCTTCGGTGTGTGTGTGTGTGTGGCAAGATGGACCATTGCTTCCAAAAAGAGATGGGGGCTATGTGGAGTCCCCTAGAAGAGACCTCCAGTGGAGTCTAAATCTGAACTCTTGCTTTCTTCAGATTATCAACCTTCCTGGAGGCCTCATAACCTTTGGAGACTCAGAGGATGTGTGTTAGCACTGATGACGTCACCTGGTTGTGTAATGGAAGAAAAACCCCAAGCTCTGAGAACACCAAGGACCCCACAGTTCTCCTCCTCCTCCTCCTCCTCCTCCTCCTCCTCCTCCTCCTCCTCCTCCTCCTCTCCACAAACCCCTCTCTCTTCTAGCACTGATGATGTAACCTATTTTGGGTCATGAAACCTCTGCAAGAAAAGGTGTGAGGGCCTCGATTGTGGTTGCCATTGTGGCTTTTTTGACACGCCTAGAAGATGCCCTTGCTGACAAACCGGAGAAGACCATGGCTAAGAGAAGAAGGTGGCTTAATAGAATGACAGAGTTGGAAGGGACCTCAGAGGTCTTCTAGTCCAACCCGCTGCTCAAGCAGGAGACCCTCTACCATTTCAGACAAATGGCTCTCCAATCTCTGCTTTAAAACCTCCAGTGATGGAGCACCCACAACATCTGGAGGCAGGCTGTTCCCCTGGTTAATTGTTCTAACGGTCAGGAAATTCCTCCATAGTTCTAGGTTGCTTCTCTCCTTGATTAGTTTCCACCCATTGCTTCTTGTTCTGCCCTCAGGTGCTTTGGAGAATAGTTTGACTCCCTCTTCTTTGTGGCAACCCCTGAGGTATTGGAAGGCTGCTTTCATGTCCCCCCCTGGTCCTTCTCTTCATTAGGCCAGACATCCCCAGTTCCTGCAACTGTTCTCCATCTGTTTCAGCCTCCAGTCCCCTAATCATCCTGGTTGCTCTTCTCTGCACTCTTTCCAGAGTCCCAACATCTTTTTTTAATAGTGTGGTGACCAGAACTGGATGGTCCGAAGTTCGGCCAGCCAACCGTTTCCGCACCAGGATTTCCTTCCACTTTTGCACACCCGTCGACTTTTTTTTTGAAAGCCATCCTTGCAGTTGAGCAATTGGTGCCTGCTATTTTTCATCTGGCCCCGCTGTCCACCACGCGGCCTTCCTTGTTTCCTGCTCCCTGGGTGATCCCACAGGCCTGTTGAATTCCGCCTTCCCAGAATTCTGCAGCTCGTGAGGCTCACGGGGAGAAGAAATCTTCCCGAAGATGAAGCGAAGCAACGGGCCAGGGGACGGGGGGGAACCTCGGCCAGGCAGAGCAGGGGAGAAGCCCACACCGCGTAGATGCCTTCACCCGGACCTCCTGCTCTTGGCCAGGCCACCAAGGCTGGAGCAGAGCTTTGCAAAGCAGGGAAGCGTTGGGGGTTTCGGATACTCTAATGAGGAAGAATTTACAAGCACTCGCTGCTACCGAGTGGAAAAATACGTTGGCCACAAAGCCAGAGGTGTTTGCCAAGCACCATGATTCACTCCTGACTCAGAAGTAATGGGTCCCCGAAGCCCCCCCCCCCCCCCCCCCCGGCTGTACGAGGGTCTGTCTCGCACCAACTATTTATTAGAAAATGGAG
Source organism: Thamnophis elegans (assembly GCF_009769535.1). Lineage (NCBI taxonomy): Eukaryota > Metazoa > Chordata > Lepidosauria > Squamata > Natricidae > Thamnophis > Thamnophis elegans. The sequence continues at coordinate 911,288 of NC_045549.1, read as the reverse complement.
CTAAATCATTAGCGGGCAGCTCTCTCTTACTGGAAAGCCGAAACCACATTGCTTCAGAAAAGGTCAGAAGCTATTTCCACAAGAATTTAGACAAAACATTATTGCCGCTTTAGAAACTTTCATCTTTCGCACCGCCAGGAGAAGGAACCCTTCATTTAGTTGTCAGGGGGCTGGAGAGCGGCCATCCGTCTCCGTACCTTCGCTCCCTCGGCATCCGGGGGGGGCGGATGAAGAAAGCAGATTGGCAGAACCTTGGAGGGGGACCAAAGTTAATTAGACTTGTCCCTCCATCCCCTCCCCCCCGCCACGGGTAATCCTCAACTTACGAGCCCAAAATTTATGTTGCTAAGCGAGGCATTTGTTAGAGCCAAGGTGGCGCAGTGGTTAAATGCAGCACTGCAGGCTACTGCTAGATCAGCAGGTCAGCGGTTCAAATCTCACCGGCTCAGGGTTGACTCAGCCTTCCATCCTTCCGAGGTGGGTAAAATGAGGACCCAGATTGTTGGGGGCAATATGCTGACTCTCTGTAAACCGCTTAGAGAGGCCTGAAAGGCCTATGAAGCGGTATATAAGTCTACTGCTATTGCTATTGCTATATTACTGCTATTGTTAAGGGGTTTTTGCCCCGTTTTATGACCTTTCTCGCCACAGTTCAGAATCAGAATAGAGCCGGAAGGGACCTTGGAGGTCTTCTAGTCCAGCCCCCTGCTCAAGAAGGAGACCCCGTGACATTTCAGATAAGTGGCGGTGCAATCTCTTCTTTAAAAACTTCCAGTGTTGGGGCAGTCTTATATTAAACAGCATTTCCTTTCTAACCATCATCTCTTGCCCACTTTAGTATTTTAATTCTTATTCAATTTTTTTTTCCAGGTTCAAAAGTTTTGTTTCTTTCAAAACAAACATTTCATCATTCCTCAATCAGTAAGACACCGGAGTGCAATTTTTTGTATGTCCAGGTTTGATGGCTGAGAGAAGAGCCTGGACTGGGCTAGTGATGAACTTCGTTACGAACAATATGTGACCATTAGCAGAGGTGGAAAACTCCAGATGTTGGCAGAACTCCTTCGGCTGAACCCAGTCAATCAGCAGTGAAGAAACACCTCCTTCTCTGCCAGCTCCTTGGTGCTCTCTGGAATTGTTTTCTGGCAGACGTTTCATGACCCAACTAGGGAACAGCGTCAGTGCCAGAAGGAAGTGGGGTTTTGCAGAGGGGAGGAGGAGGAAGAAGAGGAGAAGGAGGAGGAAGAAGAGGACGACGACGACGACAACTGTGGGATGGTGTTCTCTGAGCTCAGTTATTTCCTTGCAGACATTTTACTCCTCAAGTACATAACCTCATGAGTGTTTGCTCTCTGCCTCTATAGATGTGGCTGGACTTGTGAGTGGGGATTGGAGTCCTATTTCTGTCTTGCTGGTTCCTTGATTAGCCTGTTTATGGTCAGCTTATTTGTCTGAGTTACTAATTCCTTGATTGGGGTTTTCTTTAATGCTTGATTGTTGGTCTAAGGCAGTGTTTCTCAACCTTGGCAATTTGAAGATGTCTGGACTTTTAACTCCCAGAATTCCCCAGCCAGCGAATGCTGGCTGGGGAATTCTGGGAGTTGAAGTCCAGACATCTTCAAGTAGCCAAGGTTGAGAAACACTGGTCTAAGGATAATTTTGGTAAGAATCTCTGCTCATCTTGGTATTAATTGCTGGCGAGGAGGTATTTTGGTCCGTCCCCCCCCTTTTAATCTATTTGATTGTTTTGAATGATATGCAGATATTCTTTACTTTTATATGTTTGTTGATGGGCAATTTGTCTGATTGCCAAGTTTCTGGGAATTCTCTAGCATTTTTTGGACTTGGCTTGGTCTACGATGCTTCAGTTGAAACTGAGGAAACTGTATTTAACAGAATAACAGCGTTGAAAGGGACTTTGGAGGTCTTCTAGTCCATCCCTCTGCTCAAGCAGGAGACCCTCTACCATTTCAAACAAGTGGTTGTCCAATTCCTTCTTAAAAACCTCCAGTGTTGGAGCACCCACAATTTCCAGTGGCAAGCTGTTCCACAGGTTAATTGTTTCTCACCATCAGGAAGTTTCTCCTTAACTCCAGAGTTGCTTCTCTCCTTGATTAGCTTCCATCGGCTGCTTCTTGTCTTGTCTTCAGCTGCTTTGGAGAAACCTGGTGGAACAAAGGCTGAAAGGAAGGAAGGAAGGAAGGAAGGAAGGAAGGAAGGAAGGAAGGAAGGAAGGAAGGAAGGAAGGAAGGAAGGAAGGAGAAAAAACGCTGGTGGAGAAATGATGAATGGAGGCGGAGAGAGAAGCAACAGAAAGTAGAGTCAATTCTCCTTGAACCTGAGGTCCTCACTGAGGGATATTTTACAGAGAGGACCTGGGCCAAGATACGCTACCTGAGTTGTGTTTGTGAAGCATATTTCTAGTAAGAAGACACCCTGGAGTGTATTAGAGCATGTTGTGATAACCTTCTGCTCCTTGGAGAAGCGGCCCTTGAAACCAGCATTGAGTGTCAACAGAACAGCGAGGCTTCTCCTTCAGCCTAAGAGGTGGATGGTGGCCATGAGATCCTCCTGCACGGAGGTTCCACCAGAATTAGAGATCCCTTAGAGAACCGCTTTACAAAGCCTTAATAAGGCCACACGTGGAATCCTGCATCCAGTTTTGGTCTCCACGATGTAGAAAAGATGTGGAGACTCTAGAAAGAGTGCAGAGAAGAGCCACAAAGAGGATTAGGGGACTGGAGGTTGAAACATATTAAGAACCGTTGCAGGAACTGGGTATGTCTAGTTTAATGGAAAGAGGGACTAGGGGAGACATGATAGCAGTCTTCCAATATTTGAGGGGCTGCTACAAAGAAGAGGGGGGCTCAATATATTCTCCAAAGACCCTGAAGGCAGGAAAGTAATCAAGGAGAGAAGCAATCTAGAACTAAGGAGAAATTTCCTTACAGTTGGAACAATTAATCAGTGGAACAACTTGCTTCCAGAAGTTGTGGGTGCTCCATGCACCGGAAGATTTAAAAAAAATAAAGACTGGCCAGCCACTTGTCTGGAACGGTGCATGGTCTCCTGTCTGAACAGCGAGTTGGACTAGAACAGTGGTTCCCAAACTGGACTAGAAGACCTCCAAGGTCCCTTCCAGCTCTGTTATTCCCTTATGTTCCTTCAAGACTTTCTCAAAAGGGCAGGGAACTCCAAGGAACTCCAGCAACATATATTTGGTCTGGATTTGTTCCTGGGGAAAAATTTGGCCAACGCTGTTTTATTGGGCATCGGGCTCGGGAGAAAGAGCCACTGGAGAAGCAGAAGTCAATTAAGACAGATTAACAGAGTTGGCAGGGACCCTGTGGGTCATCCAGTCCAACCCCCTGCTCAAGCAGGAGACCCTACACCATTTATGACAGAGGGCAGTCCAGTCCCTCCTTGAAAGCTTCCAAGGATGAAGCTCCCACAACTTCTGAAGGCAACTTCTGTTCCATTGGTTGATGGTTCTCACAGTCAGGAAATTCCTCCTTATTTCTAGGTTGAATCTCTCCTAAGTTTCCATCCATTCTTCCCTTCCAGCCTTAGAGAATAGCTTGAACCCTTCCTGTATGTGGCAGCCCCTCAAATATTGGAAGACTGATATTGAGCCCCCAAGCCGCCCTCCTCCTCCTCCTCCTCCTCCTCCTCCTCCTCCTCCTCCGTCATCAGCCAGAGGCCTGCTTGGAAGTTCTTAAGCTCCCACATGAAATGTGCGGCACGGTCAGGAAGAGAAACGTAATCTGGCTATTTCTCTGAAAAATTACGTAGCCTGACATTTCACACCTGTAATTATGATAAAAGCTCCCCGAGGAAGCCTGCCAAGCTGGCTGTGAAATAAATCACCTTCAGCCCTCCCTCCTGGGGGCTCCTCCAGCAGACCCAGGCCGTAAATTAGAGCCTTGATCCGTCCTGCTTCGGCTGGCAGGGGAACAGCCTGAGTGCCTCCGATCTGGCAGCCTCCTTGGGAGAAGAAGCATGGAAGGAAGGAAGGGAGGGAGGGAGGGAGGGAGGGAGGGAGGAAGGAAGGAAGGAAGGAAGGAAGGAAGGAAGGAAGGAAGGAAGGGAGGGGGACCTCAGAGGAAGCAAATCCCACTTGGGTTCACCCAGCCGCAGCATCAGCAGGAGGCCTGCAGAGGCCTCTGCAGTGGTGGAAAGTCCAGTGAGGGAGAAGATTTGTAGCTCAGGGTTGATAGCTCAGAGGAGGATTCCCTGAGCTGGGTAGTTTTCTTGCAGACGTTTCATGACCCAACTAGGGAACATCATCAGTGATTCTGTTACTGATAAAATGTCTGCAAGAAATAATGAAACTCAGAGAGCACCAAGGACACCAAATCCTCCTCCTCCTCTCCTCCTCCCTTCTAACCCTGATGATGCTCCCTAGTTGGCTCATGAAACATCTACAAGAAATGCCACCAAGCTCAGAGACCATCAAAGACGTCATAGTCTTCCTCCTTCTCCCCCCCCCACTCCTCCTCCTCCTCCTCCTCTCTGCAACTGCACACCTATCTAGCACTGATGACATTCCCTAGTTGGGTCATGAAACGCCTCAAGAGAACCCCCCAGCTCAGAGAGCACCAGAGACCCCCCCCCCATTTCCACCCTGAGCTCCTTTCTCAGAAGGTCTCAGAAGCCCAGCAGAAGGTGGAGCTCCTGAGGAGGCCTTGAGTCCGAGTGGGGACGTTTCCAACTTGAAAAAGAGGACCCAGAACTTTTCTCCTTTGGCACGAGACACCCCCCCCCCGAGGGAGGGGGGCGGAGGGCAGAGTGTGAGGCCAAATAATAAGAAAAAGTTGAATTTCAATAAGGTCCCGGGTAGCTTTTACCAGGCGCTCGCCCTCGTAAATCCACCCTGGCACTGTCAGAGGCATAAAGCATCTTGATGAAATGCCAACAGGAACATCATATTTATGGCGATGATTTGTTGATTCTGAATCTCTGAACAGTCTGGCGGGCAGTAAAGCTTGTGTGACTGGCCTGATTTAGAGCCGGGGCTGATGCCCCCTTCCCAAATACTCTGTCTGGAGACACGGAGGAGGAGAAGGGAGCTTGGCGTCGCTTCAGGAAAATGTTTCCTTCGCTTGGCCCGGACGGTTGGGCCATCCTCAGCCACCTCTCCCAGGTGTGGCTCTCTCCCAGTCCTCACCCTCTGGGTGAATTTTACCCAACCAGGTAACATCAACAGTACTAGAAGGGTGAGGGGTTTGCTCTCTGTTTATGTACCAGGGGCTTTTCCAGAGGTGGCATTCAGTAGCTTCTGGCAGGTTCTGGAGAACTGGAAGCGGAAAGTTTGAGTAGTTTGGAGAACTGGCAAATACTACCTCTGGCTGGCCTCGCCCCCATCTATTCTCTGCCTCCTGAGTCCCAGCTGATTGGGAAGGAATGGGGATTTTACAGTAACCATCCCCTGCCATGCCCACCAAGCCATGCCCACCAAGCCACACCATGCCCACCAAGCCATGCCCACAGAACTGGTAGTAAAAAAAATTGAATCCCACCACTGGTTCCTATCATTATTGGTGGAAGTGTGAATTTCTTGTTGGTGGTTCCTGGAATGGAACGGAACGGAACGGAACAGACTGGGCCTCCTCCGAATCCCATCTGCCAGTCAATGTCGACTGGCGACTACACGGAGGAGAGCCTTTTCTGTTGCAGCTCCGACCCTGTGGAACGACCTCCCCGTCGAGATTCGCACCCTCACCACCCTCCAGACCTTCCGCACAGCCCTTAAGACCTGGCTCTCCCATCAGGCCTGGGGATAGGCTCCCAATTTACCCGCCCGAGTGTTGACTGTTGAATGCAAGTTGTGTTTTATTATTTTATTCTGTTCACATATTGTTTGTCTTTTGGTATTGCACCCCCTTCCCTGCGATTGTAAGCCGCCCTGAGTCCCCTCAGGGAAAAGGGCGGCCTATAAATCCTAATAAAATGTCTAAAAAAACAACAACAGAATGTTGGAAGGGACCTTGGAGGTCTTCTAGTCTAGCTCCTGCCCAAGGCATTCCCCTCCCCCCAACATATTCCCATAAGGACCTTGGAGGTCTTCTAGGCCAACCCCCGGTTCAAGCAGGAGACCCTCTACCATTTCAGACAAACAGTTGTCCAGTTTCATCTTAAAAAGCCTCCAGTGATGAACCATCTACAACTTCTGGTGGCAAGCTGTTCCACTGGTTAATTGTTCCCATTGTCAGGAAGTTTCTCCTTAGTTCTAAATTGCTTCTCTCTTTGATTAGTTTCTACCCGTTGCTTCTTGTCCTGCCTTCAGGTGCTTTGGAGAATAGGTGGACGCCCCCCCCCTCTTCTTGTGGCAACCTTTCAAATATTGTAAGACTGCTATGATGCCTCCCCTGGTCCTTCTTTTTATTAAACTAGGCATTCCCAATTCCAGCAACCACTCTTTGTATGATTAGGGTATTGATTTCTGCTTGGAAGTTTTTGTGGCGTTAGGTAAAGGTTCCCCTCGCATGTACATGCTAGTCGTTCCCGACTCTAGGGGGCGGTGCTCATCTCCGTTTCAAAGCCGAAGAGCCAGCGCTGTCTGAAGATGTCTCCGTGGTCATGTGGACGGCATCATTAAACACTGAAGGTTCCTTTTCCCACCAAAGGTGGTTCCTATTTTTCTACTCGCATTTTTACATGCTTTCAAACTGGTAGGTTGGCAGAAGCTGGGACAAGGAATGGGAGCTCACTCCGTTACTTGGTGCTAGGGTTTCGAACTGCCCAACTGCCGACTTTTCTGATCGACTAGCTCAGTTTCTTAGCCACAGAGCCACGCTTTTCTGGGTTACTTCCTTCTTATTCAACTGATGGCGTTACCTAGATAGATGATTCAACGTCTGCTAAAAACCCCACCAAGCTCAGAAAGCAACAATTCATTTAGTGGCCATTCAAAGTTGCAACGGCACGGAAAAAAGTGACTTATGGCCATTTTTCACACCTACGACCTTTGCAGCACCCCGCAGATCATGCGATCAAAATCCAGAGGCTTGGCTTCATTGGTTTCATACTTATGACCAGTGTCGTGTGCCTCAAGGTCGTGGGATCCCCTTCTGACACGCAAAGTCCACGGGGAAGCCAGGTTTACTTAACCAGCCGTGTTACTAACATAACAACTCAGTGATTCACTTAACAAGGGTGGCAAGAAAGGTCGTACAATGGGGCAAAATGTGCTAGACAACTACCTCGCTTAACAACATAAATTTTGGACCCAATTTTGGTCGTGAGCCAAGGACTACCTGCATGAAACAAAACTTTTTCTGGGGCAAACCGTTTTTCTGACGTGGTGGGGGTCCTATTTTCCTTTTGCCAGCCGCTGCCTGATCCTTCAGAGAATGTTCTGACCTCAGCTTCCTGAGGCGGAACAAGGCTTAGCCCCCAAACCCCTCTTTTTATTCCAAAGGCTGTGAATTATATTCATTCACAGCCCGTAATGAGTCCCAAATAGTTTGTAAAGAGTCCTACAGTAGGCTGCCAAAGTCTTTCGGGATAAGGCTGATAAGCACCCACTTTTATCTCCCTTGAAAGGCTGCCAAAGACTTAATTGGCAATTAGTTTGGAAAGGCCACACGGAGCACAGAGTCCAAACGGAGCTTCAGAATTTAAACCGACCAGCATGAACCACGTTGCTTCCTGCAAAGGCTCACGTGCCTCTGCTCCTCCTTTATGTCCTATGGGAGGGGCCAATCACCTCCAAACCTTACTCCCCAGTCGTCCCTTCTGTTTTAACTCTTCTTGCCTTCTGGCAGCTCTGTGCATGCGCTCACCGGGAAGTGGGGGAGCCTCTTCCTCTGCGTTGCTGCTGTCCGACTCTGGAGGCTCCGGAGGCAGCACATAACTCCCAGATGGCCCTGGCCCCCTCTCTGCCTCTGACGCAGAGCCCTCATCCGAGCCTTCCCCAGACTCCAGGACTGGCCCATGTTCCTCCCCAACCTCCTCACTGTCCGATTCTGCTGCCAGCTCCGCAGGCCACCTGCGGGCCACAACAGAGAGACCTTAGTCCCTCTTTCCCCGTGACGCCTGCAGGGGAGAAAGGAGTCCTTCCCTCCTTCAAGGGGTGGGAAGGACGGGGTCCCTTGGCTGTCCAGAGTTTCTCCAGATCTCCAGTCTCGGAGGCTTTGGGGAGCCCTGCAGGCTTTCCAGTAGAAAGACTTGACCATTTATCTGGCTCTCCTGAGAAGCAGAAAGCAAAATCTCTGTCTTGCTACTGAGTTATGGCCCGGCTTCCACCAGGAGGAAGACGTAAATGCAGGAATCCAGACAGTCCCGGTTACTTACAAATGCTGGTCTCCACCCGGGCAAGAAGCTTGATCAAGATTTATGCTCCCTGGTTCACCGTTGTCCATGCGCTCAGTGTTTATGTTCCTACCTCTGGGCCATGGGCGCGATGGATTAAAAACAGGGAGAAAGGAGGAGGAGAGGCTGCATTTCTGCCAGTCTAAAGGAGACTGGAAATCATGGGGAGCGGGCGGGGAGACAACGTTGGCAGACGCAGAGGAGAAATTGCAGAAGATGGAAGAAAGTTTTTTAGCAGAATAACAGAATAACAGAGTTGGAAGGTCGAGTTGTCCAGCCCCCTGCTCCCACCTGAAAGGGTCTAGGCTCAAGCAGGAAACCCTCTTCTATTTCAGACACGTGGCTGTCCCGTCTCTTCTTAAAAGCCTCCAGTATTGGAGCATTCACAACCTCTAGAGCAGTGTTTCTCAACCTTGTCAACTTGAAGATGTCTGGACTTCAACTCCCAGAATTCCCCAGCCAGCATTCGCTGGCTGGGGAATTCTGGGAGTTGAAGTCCAGACATCTTCAAGTTGACAAGGTTGAGAAACACTGGACTAGACGCTAAGCGTTGTTAACCTGGGAGTTGAAGTCCAGACATCTTCAAGTTGACAAGGTTGAGAAACACTGGACTAGACGCTAAGCGTTGTTAATCTGGGAGTTGAGGTCCAGACATCTTCAAGTTGACAAGGTTGAGAACACTGGACTAGACGCTAAGCGTTGTTAATCTGGGAGTTGAGGTCCAGACATCTTCAAGTTGCCAAGGTTGAGAAACACTGGACTAGACGCTAAGCGTTGTTAATCTGGGAGTTGAGGTCCAGACATCTTCAAGTTGACAAGGTTGAGAAACACTGGACTAGACGCTAAGAGTTGTTAACCTGGGAGTTGAAGTCCAGACATCTTCAAGTTTTCCAAGGTTGAGAAACACAGCTCTAGAGGCCAGCTGTTCCACTGGTTAATTGTCCTCACTGTTAGGACGTTTCTCCTTAGTTCTAGGTTAGGCTCTCTCCTGGATGAGTTTCCATCCGTTTCTTCTTCTCCTGCCTTCGGGGGCTCTGGAGAATAGTTTGACCCCCTCTTCTTTGGGGCAGCCCCCTAGATATTCAGATACTGCCATCATTCCCCCCCCCCCCCAGTCCTTCTTTTCTCTAAACTTTAACTGGCCACACTCAAATCCTGCAGCCGTTCTTCCTTTGTTTTAAGTCTCCAGGCCTTTGATCATTTCTGTTGCTCTTCTCTGCACTTTTCCCCAAAGTCTCAACGTGGTTTTTTGGTGCTACAGTGACCAAAAGGGGTTGCAAAATGACACCGGGAGACACTGTGGCTGGCTGGGGAATCCTGGGAGTTGACGTCCACCCATCTTCACACCACCCGGATCCCAAGCGTTGCTCCAAGAAGCCTTCCTGGGAGAAGACCGCGCGGTTTTGTCGGTTCCACCACAAAACCGCGGTAGACTAAAGCGCGCTCGACGAAAGCGCGTACGTGACGTCATCACAGCGCGACGAAAACAGCACGCTGTGATCGGTAAACTTAAAATTAACGCGTAAATCTAAACCTAACCCCCCCAAACCTAACCCTAACCCTAACCCTTAACCTAACGCTAAACCTAACGCTAACGCTTAACGTAACCCTAAACCTAACCCTTACCTTTTCGTGAATCGGCTTGCTTTAATTTTATTTTAATTTTATTTATTTTTAATTTTATTTGTCGCGCTGCTGATGACGTCACGTACGCGCTTTGATCGGGCGCGCTTTAGTGGACCGCGGTTTTGACGGGTCACGGTTTTGCCAACAACATTACCTTCCTGGGAACCGATCTGGGATCCTGGGACCTGTGTTGGCTCAGCCGTGCTTTTTCCAACCGAACGGAACTGCGTGTCCCGGATGAGATGCCAAGCCCACCTCCCCAGTCCACTTGCGACGGCCACGGGCCACGCTGAGGCTGCCTCCTCTTCGTCCCCCCCCCCCTTCCTCTGTTAATGACACCTTTATCTGGAGACTCACACTGGTCCCCTTTCAGAGCCTAATTTATGCAGGGAGGGAAAAGAGTTCGCGCTCCGCTACCTGGTTTGGGCCGATCGGGTTTCATCCGAAGATCTTCTCGGCCTTTTGTTCCGGCATCAGAAAGAGCTTTATCCCGCCTGGCCCAGTCCTTGTTTGGGGACAATCATGTCTCCCTGGGAACAGATCCAATAATGTCACTTCTCAGGCCTGGAAGCTTAAGTCTCACCTCGGCTGGAACGCCAGGATGGAGGGATGGGCCACGGAGCCCCCTGATTAGGGGGAAGGGGGCGCCTTTCACAAGGGGCTTTGCTGCTACACAATGTGGAAACTGTTAGAAACAAGGACAGGTGGGGCCGCTGCCACTCTGGGAGGAGAGGGAAGACTTCCCCGGTTCGTCCTTCAGCCGCGTTAAATAACCGCCTGATGAACAATAGCAATAGCAGTTAGACTTATATACCGCTTCATAGGGCTTTCAGCCTTCTCTAAGCGGTTTACAGAGTCAGCATATCGTCCCCAACAACAATCCGGGTCCTCATTTCACCCACCTCGGAAGGATGGAAGGCTGAGTCAACCTTGAGCCGGTGAGATTTGAACAGCCGAACTGCAGAACTGCAGTCAGCTGAAGTAGCCTGCAGTGCTGCATTTAACCACTGCGCCACCTCGGCTCTTCTCCAGTAAAAATACCTTCATCTCTACTCAAATGGAGTTGGGGGCATTTCTTTCTTGGATGCTGAATGAGGCACGCCTGACATTTCCACCGATTAATAGTGGAGGGTTTGTTGCTGGAGCCGGGGGTTGGACTAGAAGACCTCCAAGGTCCCTTCCAACTGGGTTATTCTGTAAAGGGAGAAAGCAGAGATTTGCAGGGAAGACAACGGGATCTCCTGTTTCTCCTTTTCATCCCCTCCCGGGCAGGAACAAGGCTCCAGTGTTGTCCCTTTATCTGGAGGAGGCCGAGGGACAACAAGGAGGCCCGTTCTCTTGGGCCCGGAGAAAGAATCTTCCCAGGCTGAGTGGAAGAGCTGCCGGTTTGAAAACCCCTTTCATGGGGGCTCATTAGCCGGAGATAAAGGTCTCGGCCGCTTAGGATTTCTCCCGTCCGGCTGGACAAGGGCCATTCCCAGTGGCCGTCCCCCCCCTCATTGTGCCTTCCCTCCTTTTGCGGGGAGGGACCGGCCTCCGAAAAGGAGCCCATTTCAACAGCTTTTATCTGATGAAACCGTGAAGAAGGATCGCTTCTCTCTCCCTCCCCTTCCTCCGCCGGACTCATCGCTTCCACCGATGGCGGCCTCTGTTCTTGGCCTCCGGAGACTGGGAGCTCAATGGCGGAGGGTGGGAGGCTGCTGAAAGGGGCAACAAAGGGGGGGCAGGTCCTAGGACACAGGACACCCCCCCCTCCGCCCACCCCCACCTCTCCCAGGCTGGCTGCAGGCATTGTGCGGAATTTGCCAAAGGTGGATGGATGAGATAAATGGTCCTTTCCTTTCCTCCCCTCCTTTTCTCTTTCTCCCTTCCCTTCCCTCCTTTTCTCTTTCTTCCTTCCCTTCCCTCCTTTTCTCTTTCTTCCTTCTCTTCCTTCCTTTTTTCTTTCTTCCTTTCCTTCCTTCCTTTTCTCTTTCTTCCTTCCCTTCCCTCCTTTTTTCTTTCTTCCTTTCCTTTCTTTCCTCCCTCCCTCCTTTTCTTCCTCCCTTCCCTTCCCTCCTTTTCTCTTTCTTCCTTCCCTTCCCTCCTTTTCTCTTTCTTCCTTCCCTTCCCTCCTTTTTCTCTTTCTTAGCAATAGCAATAGCAGTTAGACTTATATGCCGCTTCATAGGGCTTCCAGCCCTCTCTAAGCGGTTTACAGAGTCAGCATATCGCCCCCACAATCTGGGTCCTCATTTCACCCACCTCGGAAGGATGGAAGGCTGAGTCAACCTTGAGCCGGTGAGATCAGAACCGCTGAACTGCAGATAACAGTCAGCTGAAGTGGCCTGCAGTGCTGCACCCTGTGAGCTCCTGGGATGTTTGCAGAACGATGAAATGATCTCCCCCACCCCCCAATCCGGTCCTTCCTTCCCATCTCTGGAAGAATCCATCAAGGATGGATGTTTATTGTTTTGTTCCCAGAAGGAGCTCCTGGAGACTCAACCCAAGAAGAAAGAGGGTCTCTCACATTCTTTGGATGAGGGAGCACCAATGCACTCAAGACCTAAAGGCCTCCCCTTCTCATCCTCCCATTCAACCAGGAGTAGCATCACTTTGACCATTTGAGGGCACAAGCGCTTTAGATTTCAAAGTCTCCACTATCCGGCCTCTGGTGCTGCTCTCCCGTCTTAAACACCTCCTGAGTTGGGTTGTGCTGCTGGCTGGGGAATTCTGGGATTTGAAGTTCACACGCCTTAAAGTTAACACGGTTGACATCTCTGATCTAAGGCTGGATTAAACCTGCAGAGAGTCCTCCACTTCTCTAGGCAGATTCTGTTTATTTCAAAATTTACTAATTTGCTTCCTCCGGGGCTGCTAAATTTTACGATGAGACTCAGCCCTCCGCACGGCAATAAATAAATAAATAAATGAATGAAAATAGCTCGCGGAGCTAAATAGGATTTATAAGTGGCTAGAAAACAGAAGCCAAAATAGGAAATAGAAGCCTTTGTTCATGGTTTTTTTTCTAAACTAGCATTGAATAAAAATTAATCAAAGTTGCTAATTACTATCAAACTTAAAGTATTGACTACAATGTAAATATAATGGTAATATGAACAATTAATATTATTACAGGTGCTAGTACTACTGTTATTACATTATTAGAGAAGTTAAAATCGATAGGAAGGCGATGGAGAATGGAGAACTACCAAGACTAAACATGACAGCCGATACAGAAGGCCGTATCACTACTTTATATTATTATGTTTGTCTTGTTTTTTTTCTTTTTTCGGTTGTGTTTTTCTTTCTGTTTTTAAAGGTAAAAATGTTTAATAAAAACTATTTTGAATATATATCACCAACGCTAACAAATAGGAAGAACGGTTTGCAGGAATTGGGTTTGCCTAGTTTAATGAAAAGAAGGACTGGGGGAGAGAGGATAGTTGTCTTCCAATATTTGAGGGGCTGCCCCAAAGAGAAGGAGCGGTCAAGCTATTCTCCAAAGGACCAAAGGATGGAAACCTGTCAAGGATGGAACCAACCTTAAGACGATAGAGAAATTTCTGATCATGAGAATAATTAATCAGTGCCACCAGAAGCTGTGGGTTTTTAAGAAGCGATTGGACAGCCATTTCTCTGAAATGGTAGAGGGTCTCTTGCTTGAGCATTGGGGTTGGACTAGAAGGCCTCCAAGGTCCCTTCTTGTCCTGCTGTTCTGTTATTTCCAGCAACACTGGGAATATGATATGATAAAAGGAAGTTTTTTGTTCAGATAACGAGTCTGAAAATTGGTTTGTTCCTAATGTTGCAGGATCCAATCTGAGTTGGTCACGGGGACCAAATGTTTTGTCTTCCGAGTTTTTGGATTTGTGCTGGAGCCCATCTTCCTAACTAACTAACTATCTATCTATCTATCTATCTATCTATCTATCTATCTATCTATCTATCTATCTATCTATCTATCTATCATCTATCATATCTCTCTCTCTTTCTCTTTATCTCTCTCTTTCTCTGTCTCTCTCTTTGTCTGCCTCTCTCTGCCTCTCTGTTTTCTCTCTCTCTCTCTCTCTTTCTTTCTAATGTCCTCTTTTTTCTTTTTAAAGTTCCACCTCACCAGGTGAATCATTTTCCAGATGTGCTGATTTGGAACATCTCCAGAACTTCGATTTCTGACCCCGTCCCAAAGGGGATGATGGACGTAGGATTGGGTTCGTGCTTCAAACGAAATTAAAATCTGCAATGCGCATTTGATGTGTCAGTTAAAAATGAAACAGATACATTTGGCCAGGCTCACATCTGGATCGCAGCTCAGAGTCTTTTGTTACAATCAGCTCAGTCTTATCTTTCTTCAAAGAAACCAATTTGTTGACCAGAATTGAAATAAGGGAAAGTCTAACAAGGACGGAATCCGCAGAAGATACTTTCCTGGTTCTAATATTGGCTTCCTGATATGACCTTCAGCTGCTTCACAGAGAGGGCCGTTGCCAAAATTGATTAGAGCAAAGGAGAACATAGAATATCGGAGGCGGAAGGGACCTTGGAGATCTTCTAGTCCAACCCTCTGCTCAAGCAGGATAACTTATATCAGTCCAGACAAGTAGCTGTCCAATCTCTTCTTAAAAGTCTCCACTGATGGAGGCAACTTCTGTTCCACTGGTTGATTGTTCTCATAAACTGATGTTGATCTTACATAACACAAATGCAATTGTGTATTAAAGATGAAGTCACTTTCCAATATACATAGACAAATTTATATATTTATAAAAGAAGTTTAGTTGTCTTCTAACCAAGGAAATGAGCAATAACTGTGTTTGGTCTAACAAAGACCAAATGGTTGGAGAAATGTGTATCTCAGGTTTGTGTGTGTGTGTGTGTGTACAACACATTTCTTGTGCTGTCAGGAACTTTGAGGGTCTGACCAAGTGATCATGCTTCATAAATGGATTTTTTCCCCCTGCCAAGACAATGTAAAAGTTCACTTTCCTGTTTTCTTTGGTCGTTTGTAATTCAATGCACAATATTTAATTTTGCTTTACTGATTTACTTATCAAATTTATCTAGCCACCCATCTCATTGGACGTAACTGCAAGACAGTCGAATAAAACAACAAATTAGGAAATCTTCAACTTACAGCCACAATTGGGCTCAAGATTTCTGTTGCTAAGTGAGACATTTGCTAAGAGAATTTTATCACATTTTATGACCTTTCTGGCCCCTGGACACTGGAAGCGTCACAAATATGAGTCAGTGGCCAAACATCTGAATTTTGATCACTGGACCTTTTGGGGTGCTGCATTGGTTGTAAGTGTGAAAAGTGGTCATAAGTCACTTTTTTCCCTAGTGTTGTAATTCGATAGGTCGCTAAATGAACTGTGATAAGCCGAGGACTATTTGTATACAAAAACTATATATATATATATATATATATATATATATATATATATATATATATATATATATATATATATATATATATATATATGATTTTTACAACCCCTGGTAAGCCCCAATTATGGGAGGAAACAAACTGCTTCCATCATCTGTCAATCGGCTCGTCACAAGAGTCCATCACGACAGAAACCCAATATTTTTTACTGTTGCCTTTGTTATATTTGTGTTTTTTATTTGTGCTGATAAATAAATAAAGGGAGACTAGTATAGATCTATTTCAAGCTATTTAGCTCTCATCAGCTAGCCATACACTTACTGGGATTTGAACCTGGGCTACATTACATACTAGGCAGACTTCTTAGCCATTAGGCCACAGGCTCTTATTCGTTATCAGCGAAGCCAGGGTGAAAGGTATCTATTAGATTTTTACAACCCCTGGTAAGCCCCAATTATGAGAGGAAGCTAACTGCTTCCATCATCTGTCAATCGGCTCGTCACAAGAGTCCATCACGACATATGTATGTGTGTGTGTGTGTGTGTGTGTATGTATGTATATATATATATATATATATATATATATATATATATATATATATATATATATATATATATATATATATATAAAATAAACTATCATTAAAAAATAAAATATTACACTGTTGGGTTGAGTTTGGCAATTTGGTTGCAAATGTTTTGTCACCATTTGAGGAGACCTCATCAGTGTGTTTTGAGTTGTGCTCGTCTGTCATATTAAAATATTATTACAATTAGATAAAGCCCGAGGCTCAGAGAGACCCAGTCTATCATCTATAACAATGAGGCCATCTTAGAATGAAGGTATGTATAGGTTGTCCCAGGATCATTTTCCAGGATCCAATCTGAGTGGGACACCAGGACCAAAGGTTTATTCTTCCAAACGTTTGCCCTTGTATGTGCACATATTCTGGAGAGAGGGAGGGAAGTTCCCTGATGTTTCGGGTCCAGCATGAGTCCAAAAACTTGGAAACATAAACCTCTGCTCCCAGTGACCAATTCAGATTAGCTCCTCCACCTTAGAATGTCTCCCATATACGTTGGGATCGAACTCCCCTTGAATCTACTCTGTGGGAAATAATGCAAGTCCTTCTTAACGGAATGGTTCACGGAGGACCAGCCACCGTTTCTTCTAATGGCTACTGCAGCTTTCTCCAGCTGGGCCAGAAGACAACACCACAAAACCCAAGCCAACATCTCTGCCTAATATCACGAGACACCAAAGTGCATTTCTACACACAGGAAGCCTGTCTCAGCCGAACAGTGCATGTAAATACTAATATTATTAAAAACCTGATTGGTGGAGCTATTGTTGCACAGCTGATTCATCTGAATGGAGGCCAATATTTGCCAGGAAATCAACAAATCTGAGAATGAGTGAATGTGAACGAAAGCTGGCCAGGTCCTCCAGGAAGGTCATTCAAGAGCCAAAGGCATTGCCAAACGGATGAAAAATGGAAAACATTGCTCATAAAGACCAAAATGTTTTTTGGGGACAGTTCTGGTCAATTCCAGATGAATGCTACATTCAGTTTTGGTCACCGCATCACACTGAGATTTTGGAAAAAGTGTGTCGGCAGGCCTGGGGTCGATGAGTTCCCTTCCCCTCTCGAATCGTGTGGCTGTTGGTTGTTTTAAATTCCCTGTACTTTTTGTTGTAGTTCTTGTGTTTCCCTTCCCCTCCTTGGGTTTGTGCGCCGCCCTGAGCCCCACCGGGAATATAAATAAAATGAAACTTGAACCTTGAAGAGTGCAGAGAAGAGCAACTAGGAGGATTAAAGCAGGGGTGGGTTGCAGCCCGACATTACTTCCGGTTCGTTGTGCACGCTGTTTTACATGCGCAGTTGCCAAAAAATTGCGCAGAACATTAAAAACGGAGTAAAAACAATGCTGGCAATAGCATGGGTGACCGGGAGGGACAACAGGCTGGCCATGCCCCCGAATCAGGGCACCAGTTCAGGGCATGGCCAACCTGCTATCCCTACTGGTGACCCAGTTGCAATTTTCACAACCGCTTCACCCTAATCGGTGCGAACCAGTAGCAACCCACCTCCGGATGAAAGGCCTTGAGACTATACAAAGAACGGCTGCAGGATTTGGATTTGGCCAGTCCAGAGAGGAGCAAGAAGGACCGGGGGGGGGGGGGGGGGGGGGACAACATGACAGCAGCATTCTATTATTTGAGGGGCTGCCCCAAAGAAGAGGGGAGTCAACCTATTTTCCAAAGCACCTGAAGACAGGAGAAGAAGCAATGAATGGAAACCCATCAAGGAGAGGAGCAACCTGGAATTAAGGAGAAACTTCCTAACAGTGAGGACAATTAACCTGTGGAACAGCTTGCCACTAGAAGTTGTGGGTGCTCCATCATTGGAGGTTTTCAAGAAGAGCCTGGACAACTATTTGTTTGAAATGGCAGAGGGTCTCCTGCTTGAGCAGGGGGGTGGACTGGAAGACCTCCAAGGTCCTTTCCAGCTCTATCCTGATTGATAAAAGAATGCCTCCAGGCTTCCAAGGGTCTCCCATCCATCTTTCCCTCTGTCATCTCATCAACAGCCTAAGGACCCCAACTCTTAGATCAGAAGCCTATGGAGAGTCTCAGTCCTCCAGGTTCTGGTTGTCCCAAAGGTGCTTCCCCCCGCCCCCCAAGAGGCAGCTGCACTTTCTGGGTTTAATTTGAAGATGTTTCGCTTCTCATCCCAGAAGCTTCTTCTGCTCTGACTGGATGGTGGGGGGTGGGATTCAAAGAAAGTCCAGCTCCCCCTTGGACAAGGACCTTCGGGAGGTAGATGAGGAGCCTCCTGGGAAGCCACCTGGAGCTCCGTCAGCCTTGGGAGGGGCGGTGTGTGATCCTCCCAGCCCTGCCCGGAGTGATTCAGGGGTCAACCGAAGGGGCAGCCAGCCTTTTCCAGGCCATAAAAGATCGACCCGGGGATGACTCAGAGGCAGCTAAATTAATCTCAGCCGCATCTCGTAGTTAGGGATGTTTTGATGAGTGATGGAGTGTGAGGAAGGGCTTTAATGGGAGCAGGGAATGCCCAGCCTCTTGACTCAGAATGACCAAAGAGCAATATTTAGAAAATGATTGAAGTGGGAGCCTTGACAGATCACTCACTACTGATGGACTCCCAAAGTTGTGTGGTAAACCAGAAGTATGCGGCCTGGACGGACTGATTCGCTGAAGGAATGCATGGATTTCGCAACAGGCTGTGCTTGCTAATTGCAAGGTCCTTCCTTTCTTCTTTCCTTCCTTCCTTCTTTCTTTATTTCCTTCCTTCCTCCCTCCCTCCCTTTCTCCTTCCCTCCTTCTTTCCTTCCTTCCTCCCTCTCTACCTCTCTCCTTCCCTCCTTCTTTCCTTCCTTCCTTCCTTCCTTCCTTCCTTCCTTCTTTCTTTTTTCCTTCCTTCCTCCCTCCCTCCCTACCTTTCTCCTTCCCTTCCTTCCTTCCTTCCTTCCTTCCTTCCTTCCCTCCCTCCCTCCTTCCTTCCTTCCTTAGGATAGAATAGAATAGAATAGCAGAGTTGGAAGGGACCTTAGAGGTCTTCTAGCCCAACCCCCTGCCTAGGCAGGAAACCCTATACCGTTCCAGAGAAATGGCTATCCAACATCTTCTTAAAGACTTCCAGTGTTGGGGCATTCACAATTTCTGGAGGCAATTTCTGTTCCACTGATTAATTGTTCTAATCTAATTGTCAGGAAATTCCTCCTCAGTTCTAAGTTGCTTCTCTCCTTGATTAGTTTCCACCCATTGCTTCTTGTTCTGCCCTCAGGCACCTTGGAGAATAGCTTGACTCCCTCTTCTTTGGGGCAACCCCTGAGATACTGGAAGACTGCTATCCTGTCTCCCCTGGTCCTTCTTTCTATTAAACTAGACATCCCCTGTTCCTGCAACCGTTCTTCATACGTTTTAGCCTCCAGTCCCCTAATCCTCTTTCTTGCTCTTCTCTGCACTTGCTCTTCCTTCCTTCCTTCCTTCCTTCCTTCCTTCCTTCCTTCCTTCCTTCCTTCCTTCCTTCCTTCCTTCCTTCTGTCAGGAATGGCTGTGGTTGTGTAAGCAGTGAGAAGCATCTACCAAGGACATCCTGACTCAATCAGGAGCCTTGGGGAGACCCAACAGCTGTCTACATCCTCTTGCCACATCGGTCACCTGCCTTCCCTGAAGGAGAGAGATTCGTGTGGGGGGGGGGCAGAACCTACGGAAGGACCCCCGTCCCCCTTTGCAGCCGTATTCAGAATCCCCCCTAGTCAATGTCCCATCCTATGGAACAACAGAATATTTATTAGCCGTAGTTGCTACACCCTAAGTGGCAGCGTCAGGTGGTTGGATAAGAATTATGGGAGGATTTTCATCCTGAATCCTGCCTGGATAACAGCATATAAGAGAGTTGGAAGTAAAAAAAGACGAAGAGATAATTAAGAAGATAGTAGACTGTGCAGAAATGGACAGACTCGCTTTGAAAATCAGGCAGAAAGAAGACACAGAATATTATCCAACATGGAACTTATTTCACCAGGGGTTGAAAAAAAAGGGATTGAGAGTAAGAACGGAATCTGTACTGCTAACCCAGACAGCACGAAGTTTCCCAAGCCCTAAGAAACGTAATGAATAGAAAATGAATACTAATTTTTTTAAAGGAGTTGGAAGGGACCTTGGAGGTCACCTAGTCGAACCCCCCCATCCAAGCAGGAGGAGACCCTAACCCATTTCTGGCAGAGGTCAGTCCAGTCTCTTCTTGAAAGCCTCCGGGGAGGAAGCTCCCACATGCCCCCGCCAGGCTACACCACAAAACTGCTACCCCCTAAGTCTGGATTTAGCTACGTCACACCTTACGCCGCCTTGTCCTGGGGGCAGCAGGGAAGTTGCAGGAAGAGCATCCCTGGACTTCAGCTCCCCTCCTTCCTTCCCAAGGCCATGAGAGGAGGGGGCGCCACTTAAACAGCCCAGAGGCTACCAAGAAGAGGCTGCAGAGACACTTGTCCGAAATGGTGCAGGTATACTCCTCGACTTACAACAGTTCATTTAATGACCGTTCAAAGTTACACCGGCACCAAAAAAAAGGAACTGTTTTTCACAGTTACGACCTTTCTTTGGCAAGTGGTTCACCTTTATGACGCTTGCAGTGTCCCTGGGTCATGTGACACCCCTCCCCCCATTTGCTGACCTTCTAAGAAGCGAAGTCAAGCCAGGTCTCCCCACGGAGGAATCTCCCTTCCCCACCGACCTTACAGGGAGTCCTCGGCTTATGCCCAACATTTATGTTGCTAAGTGAGACATTCGTTAAGTGAATTTTCTCGCCACGCCTGTCGAGCGAATCTCTGCAGCTGTGAAGTTTGGGATACGGCTGTTCAGTGAATCTTGCTTCCCCCTTCCCTCGGCTTGGCAGAAGGTCGCAACAAAGAATTACGTGGCACTGCAAACGGTCATAAATGTGAGTCAGTTGCCAAGCATCCGAATGTAAATCCCCTGACCACAGAAGTGCTGCAACGGTCATAAGTGTGAAACATGGTCGTAAGTCCCCCCTTTTCAGTGCCACTGTAACTTCGAAACTTAGTTACTAATTTCTATTAGTAACTAAACTTACTCATATTTAGTAACAGTATTACCAACTTAACAACTGCAATGATTCACTTAACAACTGTGGCAAGAAAGGGTGTAAAATGGGGCAAAGTTCACTTAACGAATGTTTCACTTAGCAACATAACTTTTGGGCTCAATTCCAGTCCTAAGTCAAGGGCTACCTGCCTGAGGAGGGGGTTGGACTAGAAGACCTCCAAGGTCCCTTCCAACTCTCCTATTCTGTTATGTCCCCCAGCCCACATTTTTTTCCCTTTCCTGGTTCTCCTTTTAAGGGTGTTTCTGATTAGGCGTTTTTTAAGGATTACAAAGCCCATCTTGCACCGACCGGAGGTCTCTGGAGAGGAAGGAATGAGGCTCCCTCCACTCCCGGAGGTTGGGGCAACCGGGGGGGTGGGGCAGGGAAGGAGAAGCCGGTGGCAAAAGTGGGTCTTTGGGGCAAGGAAACCCCACGGAGCCGCTAGCAGGAAGGAGCAGAAGCATCTGGATAAAATTACCCCAAAGTGGCGGAGGGGGGAGAGGAGTTAGCACAACTTTAAAAATAACTCTGAGCCCGGCACACGGCGCTCTCTGTGCGGAGGAAATCCAGGGGGGGAGGAGCTGTTTTTATTCCCCACCGAGTCCCGTTTTCCAAAGGAAAATCTTTCCTCCCCTCCTTTTTCCCTTCTCCTAATTTTCCTTCCACCCTCTTGGGTTCTTCCTTCCTTTCGTCGGGGGGGGTGGGTGGGAGGGCAGCAGAATTTTGAGATTCCCCTTCCACGAAGCCCACAAAGCACCTGGAAAACTCTCCTGGCAGAGGGGGGGGGACTGGCATGGGAGGCCAACCGCCATCCAGAGAAGCCGGCAGAAACTTTGGAAAAGCCAGCAGGCATGGAAGCATTTCCCCCCCCCGCACTTTTTCACGGCCTCTTGGAAGGGCCAGGAGGCAGCTGTCCCTGGATGCCACCGGGGGGGGGGGGAGTCTCAAAGCAGGGATGGCAGCCCCGGGATTCTTGGTGCCATCAACAAGGCTTCATCTGCCTGGCTCTGTCCCCTCAAAATGGCCAGGAGGTAGATGGCCATTGCATCTCAATCCTTGACCCGGCCAAAGCTGTCCACTCCACCAACACTTCCACTGGTTCATCACAGTGGAAGGTGTTGGGGGCCCTGAAGACGTGCAAACGGTGGACAGGGGTAAGGGAAGGCGTGGTGGGACCTGGGGGTGGGGGTGGGGCCAAAAGAGGGATCCACCTAGAATCCCTACGGAGCCACAAACCAAGTCCAACTTCCCTTGAATTCTGTTGACCCTGATCTAAGGCCAAGGAGGTGCTGACCTTGAGCTGAGAAGAGTCCTGTGCATCCTTCCTTCACGCCTGATCAGACAGAAGCAGGAGGAAAGGGAGGGAGGGAGGGGAGAAGAGAGATTGGGGATGAGAGAAAGGAGGGATGTAGCAGAATAGCAGTTAGCAGTAGCAGTTAGACTTATATACGTCTACTGCTATTGCTATTGCTCTAAGCAGTTTACAGAGTCAGCATATCGCCCCCAACAACAATCCGGGTCCTCATTTCACCCACCTCGGAAGGATGGAAGGCTGAGTCAACCTTGAGCCGGTGAGATTAGAACTGCTGAACTGCAGATAACAGTCAGCTGAAGTGGCCTGCAGTGCTGCACTCTACCCACTGCGCCACCTCGGCAGAAGGGAGGGCAGAAGCTGGAGGTAGAATGAAAAGAGGAATCAGCCTGGAATCTCTGCATAATTACAAATGAACTAAGTCCAACGTCCCTTGAATTCCACTGATCCTTATTTAACTCCAGACAGGTGAGCTGAGAAGATTCCTCCTGCAGAGGCATGAGTAGCAATAAGTCAATTTCACTGGAGCTTCATATGTGGGCCTGGCCTTCTGCACTGTGATGATCCAATTGAAAGTATTGCTCATTCTTTCCATTCAACTAGCCAGGCCCAGTTCCCGCAACCGTCCTTCGTGTGTTTCAGCCTCCAGCCCCCTCATCCTCTTTCTTGCTCTTCTCTGCACTCTTTCCAGAGTCTCCACATCTTTTTGTATATTGTGGCAACCAAAACTGGGTGTAGCATTCCAGGTGTAAGTGCTTCCTCACCTGGAGGGAAACTGAGGCCTTGAGCCCACCTGGGAGGCGGAGTTGGTGGCAGAGACACACACATCAAAAAAACCATCCAACCCACCAGCCTTGGTTGATGGAGGCCAGGAGAGCTTGGCTCCTCCTGACTTTCCCTGGGTGGCTGCAATCTTGAGAAGACACCAAGTCCAGTGATGGGTTTCTTGGTCCGAAGAAGGAGGGGGGGGGCTTGCTTCTGCCAAAAGGAAACTCACCTGGAAGGATTTCCTTCCACCTGCTCCCAAGCCAGTTTGCTTGGGACTGATTCTCAACTGGGGAGGGGGAAATCCCTGGAAAACCGAGACAGCCCCACCCTGCGTAGAGAAAGAGAAGGGAGAAGCTACCCCCAGACAGGGCTCTTTGGGGCGGGAGGCCAATGGCTGGTTGCTTTGGAGTTCCAGATTTCTGCCCCAGACTGAAAAACTGGGGCGATGCGGAAGGATTTGCATCCTTTTCCTGACAAAGGGCAGGGGGTCCCAACTAGGGGTACGAGACGATATTCTAGGGGGTGCAAAGACCTGGGTTTAGACATTTCAAAATCATGGGGGTCTATGCATAATTATATGCATCTAATGATTTACTTTTGCAAGGGGTGCGAGAATATATCAGGAGCGTCCTAGGGGTGTGGGGTATAGAAAAGGTGGGGAACCCCACTGCCACAGGGGAAAGGGCGGGGCAATTGGTCCCCCTGTTTGAATAGAATTGTTTTCCTACACAGCTGGGGCATTGCTCCAAAACTGTGTGTGTCTGTGTGTGTTGAGGTTTCAAAGAAGAAATTGGACAGCTGTTTGTCTGGAATGGTGGAGGGCAGCGGCCCCCGACCTTTTGGGCACCAGGTTCTGTGGGGAGAGGGTTTTCCGTGGACCGGATGGTGGTGGGGGTGGTTTTGAGTGCTGCCTGCATCCCCCCGGATGGGGCTTCCCTTGTTTCTGCAGCCCGGTTTCTGGCCTGAGGCAGCCTGGTCCACAGTCCACAGACTGATGGGTTTGGGAACCCTGCCTGGGCAGGGGGTTGGACTGGAAGACCTCCAAGGTCCCTTCTAATTGTGTCCTTCTATTAAGCGTGAAGATCAAAAGGGCCTTGCAGGCTTGGAGCTACTCCTGGCCAGGTGGAGGAGCCCAGGTGGTCCAAGGATTCCCGCCAGGTGGGATTGCGCCTAATGGACATGGGAACCGAACCTGTGCATCTACCTGGGGAAAGGGATCCTTTGGGGGGCAAGCAGAGGCATCCACCCTCCCTCCCTCCCTCCCCACGAGGCTCCGAGGAACATTGTTGCAAAGGATGCAAACGTCCTCGGAGCAGGTCGGCAGGCGGGAGGCATCCCTTGTTCCCTTTCGCTCTGGGGGTGCAGAGCGGCCAAGGCCGGGGTGTGGGGGGGGGGAGAGCCGTCCGTGGGTTGAAAAAGTCATCCGGGGAGAAGTTGAAACATTTGGAAGCCACGTCTTGTTCTGCAGAGGTTGCAAAGAGCAGGGGAGGCTGGGATGGGGGTGGGGGGCAGCTGCAAGGCCAGGGCTTTGTGGGGGGGGGGTGAATTGGGCTGCCTCGGAAGGAAGATAAGGAGGAACGAACTGCCTGTGGAGCTTCTCCACCCCTCTGGGTCTCTCTTGCCCCAAAGGGGTTTTTCCAAGAGGAGACTGGACTTCCTTGGGGTTTCCCCCCCTCCTGAGGAACTTTCTGGAGAACCCAAATGTTTTCAAAGGAAAAACAGCCACCGAAAGTCCAGCCGCTTTTGGGAAAGAGGCCTTCAGAACAAGCAGGGATTGCCGTTGTCCTCCCACCAGAGCAAGGCGCCTTCTGGCTTCGATTGCGGCCGGTTTGCTCAGGGATGCACTTGGGGGGGGGTGCATGCTTGATGCATGCTACGCACATATGTGCAAAAGCAAAAAAGAAGATGGCGGCTCCTATGGCGCCGCCGATTGAACCAGATTGGGGGCGTGGCCAGCCACGTTACTACCTACTCGGCCGAACCGGTCTGAGCCGGTAGGAATCCACCTCTTCTCCAGAGGGACCCCAAAAACCGACTCTGAAGGGAGCCTGTCCCCCTCCCAGGCCGCCTTCTGAAATGCCTGGGCGCCTCCTGTTGCTGATGCCAGAGAGCCGCCTGACTGTCATGGCTTCCCAGCAGACCCCAAGGCACCAAATGAACTGGCAGGACGGAAGGTGGTGAGGAGGAGGCAGGGCTAGTCCAGGGCTCTCCAACTCCCCAACCTGTCACTCACAGCCAATGACCGGGCCGCGGATTACTGGCAACCGGGCCGCATGAGTGCACACAGCCCAACTCAAGCCAGCACTGGGCACTGGCACTCGCAGCCCCACTCACGCACACACTCGCTGCTCACACAATGCAGTTGTGGGTGTGCACACCTCCCCCTCTTTTTTCTCCCCCCCCCCAACCAGGAAAGGCTGGGGAAGGCTGGTCCAGCCTATGGAAGAGAAGGCCTGCCCCCCCCCCCGACTGCTCTCTCCTGGTCCCTGAGGGGCCGTCCCGGAGGAGACGGAATTGGGCTCTTCCCCAAAGCGCCTGAGGGCAGCCCAAGGAGCGGTGGGCGAAAGCTTTCCAGAGAGAGAGCCAGCCGGGAAGCAAGGAGAAATTTCCTGGCAGGGAGAAGAAGGGATCTCAACGGATCAGGTTTCCTCCCAGGGTTCTGGAGGCTGCAGATTGTCAAAAATAGACAACCAGACAAGCCACCATTTGACCAGGATGATGTCAGCTCACCTGCCTTCAGCAGGTGTTTGGACTAGAAGGCCCCGGAGGTAGTTTCCAACCCTATGATTCCGTGACCCCATGGTTCTATGATCCTGTGATCTTATGATCCTGTGATCCTATGAGTATAATCCTATAATCCTACAATTTTATGATCCTATGATCCTATGAGTCTATGAGCCTATGAGTATAATCCTATGATTCTATGATCCTATGATCCTACGATTTTATGATCCTATGATTTTATGATCCTATGATTTTATGATCCTATGATTTTATGACCCTATGATTCCATGATCCTATGATTTTATGATCCTATGATTTTATGATCCTACGATTTTATGATCCTATGATTTTATGATCCTATGATTTTATGATCCTATGATTTTATGATCCTATGATTTTATGATCCTATGAGTCTATGATCCTATGAGTATAATCCTATGATTCCATGATCCTATGATCCTACAATTTTATGATCCTATGATCCTGTGATTCCATGATCCTATGATTTTATGATCCTACAATTTTATGATCCTATGATTTTATGATCCTATGATTTTATGATCCTATGATTTTATGATCCTATGATTTTATGATCCTATGAGTCTATGATCCTACGAGTATAATCCTATGATTCCATGATCCTATGATCCTACAATTTTATGATCCTATGATCCTGTGATTCCATGATCCTATGATTTTATGATCCTATGATTTTATGATCCTATAATGCCCAACTCAAGACGTCTTGCCACCTTTTAGCCGTGATTAACCCACGGATGGTTCCCCAGAGCAAGGGGCTCAATCTCCCTGGATGGCTGTGATGGAACCTCCTTGTTTCACAGCTGATGGGTCCCTCTGGCCATCCCTCCCTCCCTCCCTCCCTCCCTGAATCCAGAGCAGGACACTGTGTGGGACAGAGAAACCCACCAACCCACCGCCCCCTCCCTCCCTCCCTCCCTCCCTGCTGGCTGCATTCGCCTGCGTGTTTCTCTTGGCACCGCTCGGCACTCCGGAGCCCAGTTCAAGGACAGTTGAATTTCTGATAGTGCAGACAATAAGACGATGGCTACATTTCTGACATACTAAGAATTCCTCTCTCAGCAGCCCCCACGGATCACAGAAGAGTCACTGAGTCGCAGGGAGCCTCCAGGAGCATCCCAGAGAGCAGCCTCCGTCCCTTGGCAAAAGACCCTCTGGGGTTTCTTCTCCGGCCCCCTTCCCAGACCCCCTCCTCTCTCTCTCTCTCTCTTCCTTCTTGGCACTGGGGAGCCCCAAGAGTTGAGCCAAGGGATCCACCAGGACCATCCCATCAGTCAACCGGAGTTGTGGGGCGGAGAGGTGGGGCGCCTCTAAGCAAGAAGGGCCCCATGTCAACCAGACGCAACGGCTTTCTGCCCAGGCTCTTGATCCAAAGTCAATCATCAGAAGACTTAGAACCAGGGACCTCAACCCAACTGTTCTCAGATGGCTTAGAGATGGAAGGAAGCCGAAAAGCCACCAAGGGACGTTTCTGTGGAGAGTCTCTATCATGGTTATTCCAAAGGTGCTTTCCCAAAAGACCACCGGACTTCTTTGTCTTCTTCCTTGGGAACCTTTCGCTTCTCTATGGAGAAGCTGAAGTTCTCATCCAGTAACCAAAGAAGCTTCTTGGATGAGAAGCAAACGCTTTCCACCAGAGGTCCCGGAGGGAGCCATCCAGCCACAGTTTACTTAACTGTCATCAAGATCTATGCGTTACGTTCTTCTCACCTTCCTCCTGCTGCCTCTGAATCATCTGGAGAAGGTCGCGTTGGACATCCACCAGACCCGGTTGTGAGAATTGCACTCGTAACACAGCTGGGAGATGTCAGGTGGCCTGGCCAGCCCAGACCCATCCAAGCCCCCTGCTCTGAGTTTGGGTGGAAAAGGGCTGGTCCCAAGGCAAGAGGAGAGAGAAAGACCAGCCAGATGTTGCTCTTGAGGCTCCACAAGAACTTTCCGGAGCATCTGGTGTGGGTGAGGGTGGGGGCGTGGCCCAGGGCACCCAGGGACTCTGCCTACTTATGTGAATTCCGCTATTTTGTCAATCTATAGGACAGAACAACAGAGCTGAAAGGGACCTTGAGGTCATCTACTTCAACCCCCTGCTCAAGCGGGATGTCCATTTCAGACAAATGCTTGCTCAGTCTCTTAAAAGCCTCCAGTGATGGAGCACCCACAACTTCCGGAGGCAACTTCCGTCCCACTGATTGATTATTCTGACTATCAGGAAATTTCTCCTTGGTTCCAGATTGCTTCTCTCCTTGGTTACCTTACATCTGTTGCTCCTCGTCCTGCCTTCTGGTGCTTTGGAGAATAGGTAGACCCCCCTCCTCCTCTGTGGCAGCCCCTCAAGTGCTGGAAGACTGATATCATGTCCCCCCCTGGTCCTCCTCTTTGATAGCAATAGCACAGACTTATATACCGCTTCATAGGGCTTTCAGCCCTCTCTAAGCGGTTTACAGAGTCAGCATATCGCCCCCACAGTCTGGGTCCTCATTTCACCCACCTCGGAAGGATGGAAGGCTGAGTCAACCGTGACCCGGTGAGATTAGAACCGCCGAACTGCCGAACTAGCAGTCAGCTGAAGTGGCCTGCAGTGCTGCATTTAACCACTGCGCCACCTCGGCTCTACACCTCTCTATTGAATACAGAATAACAGTCCGAAGGGACCTTGGAGCCACCCCAGACAAATGGCTGCCCAATCTTTTCTTAAAAGCTCCAGCGATAGACTTGCCACAATTTCTGGTGGCAAGCTGTTCCACTGGGTAATTGTTCTGCCGGGAAATTTCTCCTAGAGCTCCAGATTGCTTCTCTCCTTGGTTAGTTTCCATCCGTTGTTGTTACTTCTTCTGCCTTCTGCTTCTCTGTTTTGCTTCCTCTGCTGGTTGCACACAAACACACACACAGACACACACACTGAGATGCTCCCTGGCACAGGTCCATCTAAGCATTTCACCCATTTGGCCTCATTTGTCTGGAAAGACACACACACACACACCCTGATGCTGAGCTGCAAGCGAAGGCAGACGGCTTTGGGGGCATCATGGATTGTCAGGCCTGATCTAAAACACATTGGCCAGTGCCGCATGGAAAGCCATAATCCATACTCGCAGAGGGATGGCGAGAGGGAGGGATGCGGTGGAGAATGCGCTGACCTGTGCCTCGGCGGCTTCCAGGTGAGGCTGCCTTGCTCAGCCGTCTTCACCCCAGCCCGTCGGTTGGGTGGACGGGGGGGGGGGGGGTGTCTCAGCACCAGGGCTCACATTCCTGCAGCCTTGATAGAAATCATCCATCACTATTGGCCTAAATGCAACCTGCCCCCACCCCCCCATTGGGATCCAGATAGGATCCTTAGCAGCAGCTGGAGAATTCATTTATTATTTTCCCCAGCAACCTTTCTCCCCCCTCCCTCACCCATTCCTCAAATGGCTAATAGAGATTCTCCTGCGTCGCAACAGATGCAACCCCTTCCCCAAATAGGATTCGGCCTTCCCCAAGTTCAGGCAGCAGACATCGCCATTCTTCCAATCCGCAGGGTGACCCTCGCCCAAGTCTGACAGGCTGACCATTGGGCCACTCCCTCCGTGGGACTCTGATTACGCCAACCTCCCCCCCCCCGCCCCAATCTCTGCTTACAGACAATCCCATTTGCCTTGTGTCCTTGTGGATCCCTGGGCTTTCCCCAGCAAGCTGTCTCTCCCACCGTCTCCCCAACCTGACCTTGATTGGTTGAGTCCAGCCATGATGTAGATCAGTGTTTCTCAACCTTGGCAACTTGAAGATGTCTGGACTTCAACTCCCAGAATTCCCCAGCCAGCATTCGCTGGCTGGGGAATTCTGGGAGTTGAAGTCCAGACATCTTCAAGTTGCTAAGGTTGAGAAACACTGATGTAGATCACTGTCCTGATGTCCCACCCATGCCAGGCTCCCCCTCCCGACTCACCAAAGGGGCTGACCACAAGATGAATAGGCAGCCCTCTGAGGTCTGCAGAGATGGGGGCCTGCCTGTGCAGGAGGATGACCATCCCTCCACAATCCTCCCTTGGCCTTGGAGATTCATCTAGGGTTGAAGGCAATAGCAATAGCAGTTAGACTTATATAGCGCTTCATAGGGCTTTCAGCCCTCTCTAAGCGGTTTACAGAGTCAGCATATTGCCCCCACAGTCCGGGTCCTCATTTTACCCACCTCGGAAGGATGGAAGGCTGAGTCAACCCTGAGCCGGTGAGATTAGAACCGCCGAACTGCAGATAACAGTCAGCTGAAGTGGCCTGCAGTGCTGCACCCTAACCACTGCGCCACCTCGGCTCTTCAACCAGGCAGCTGGTTGTGTCTTCTGGATTGGGAATGAGAGGATGGACTTGCTGGGAGGCCCAGAAGGAAGCAAGGTCCTTTCAGACTCTGTTCTTCTGAATGCCCTATATACTTTCCAATATCTTTACCAATGTTTTTCCATTTGAATTCCCTGTTGTATGATAGACCAGAAAATGCAAGTTAGGAAAACGAAGAGAACTTTGAGATTTGAAATCCCACCAGGTGGGAATCCAGCATCTCCATCTCTTGGGAGAGTTCCCTGTCCTGGGGGGGGGGGGGGGTCCCTGTTCTTCCTCTCCGATTAAGGGAGCCTGGAAGTGGGTCTGGAGGGAAGTGGGGCCTCCTTGGCAAGGTTGCTTTGGGGGGGTGGGAGCCATAATTAGATTTTATGGCTGTTACATATTGAAAGCCAAGATTTTCTCCTTGATGGAAAACCCTTGGCCAGATATGAGCCCCGAGGGAGTTCACCCTTCTGAGAATCCCAGACTTTTCTCCATGCAGGACATTTATGGGCATCCGTACCTCCAGAAGCTCATCGCTTTGGGCGTTTTGGGAGAGAGAGTCCAATGGATGGAGAGATATTTCTAGCCATCTCCCAGTAACCGCAACTCACGAAAACTGGAAGCAATTGGACTCCAGGGCTGAAGGAAATCTCGTCCGATTGGAACCGACCTCTGAAGCAGGAACAGCAGCCAGGAATTCAGAAAAGACTCCAGAAGAAGTTGTGGCAAGCCAATCTTTCGTCTGGATGAAGCCTTCTCCAAGTGTGGACAGACATTGGCTCCATAGATCTCGGTAGGAGTCCCGGGCGCAGTTCCCTGGCAAAATGGCATCTGGATGGTGATGACATGCAACCAACCGCAAGACTTCCAAGGGATCGTAAACCAACATGGGATGAGGCCGACTGGAAGGACTTTGTCTACGGGGGGTTGGAGGAAGCCAGGGAAGTTCTTCTCATGAGCTTGATGGACAGGAGAAAGTCAAACTTGCTTCCTACCATCCAGCATGTGGAATAATGGATTTAAGTATGTAGGATTTGAGTGGAAGGCAGATCCCACTTGAAGGCTCCTTACAGATGACCTCAACAATGGAGCTAATTTCCAAGGGGAAGGATAAGATTCCTTCCGCCAGATGTCCACGGACAACCTTCTGCCGGGATGGCTTGAAGTGACGTTGCCGAACCAAGATGGGGATTAAAACTGTGTCTTTCGTGGCTCCTTTCGAGATTGCCATGATTTCCTCTAGGACAGGAGTCTCCCAACTTGGCAACTTTAACACTAGCTGGAGAGTATAGATGGCTGCGGAATTCTGGGAGTTGAAGTCCACAAGCGTTAAAGTTCTCAAGGTTGGGAATCCCTGCGCTGGCGTATCCCTAACAGATGACTACCCAGCCTTTATTGATGGTCCCATGAAGAAAACCAATCTATGTGGTCTCTAGGAATCGAAATGTCATGTTGTCAAGCTCGGAAACCAAAAATGACCCTGAAGTTTCTTCCAAGTTGAGTTTTTTAAAAATTGTTTTTTACACCTGCAGACAGGATTTTCCCAGTCTGAACCCTGGATCATCTGGATCTGCCATTCGCTCTGGGAACTGTTAGTGAGGAGCTGTCTTCCCCCTCTTTCTCTCGTATGAAATATCCAGACCGAGTTGCCTCTTAAGGAAGAGCGGTTGCAGGAGTGGAGCATATCTTGTCTAAGGACGTCTGGCTGGGGAATTCTGGAGTCGAAATCCACAAGTCTTTGCCAAGTTGGGAGACCCCTGTTGTAGGAGAAAGGCCACAGCTGTTGCTTCACAAGGTGTAGGGAATGAATACTAGTTAAAGAAGGCCCTGGGTTCAAATTCTGGCATCCTCTGCTGGGTCTCAGAACTAGGTAGCTTCCTGTTTTCTGTGTTTTTTGGAGACCAGGAGCTCAAGTCAGGCTGCAGATCCTTGGCTTGGGCTAAAAGTGCTTGTCAGCTAAACCCAACAATGGTTCAGAATGTCCCGTGTGTGTGTGTGTGTGTGTGTGTGTGTGTGTGTGTAATGTCCTCCCTGGTTCCTTCTAGCTCTGTGATTCTGTCATCTCCAAAAGCAGACACAGTTTTCACTGCTGGAATTTCAGCTGGTCGGCTCAACCTAATTGCAAATGGTTTGGGGACAATTTTGGATCCGTCCCTGGAGTGGAATGGATGGCCATGGTGGCTCTGGATGATTAGGGGGGGGGGGTTCAGGGAAGATGCAGCATTGTCCTTAGGCCCCCCCTCTCCAGAGTCACTGCAGGGCTGGCTCTATAGGGGTGATAGAGAAATATGATCATATGGCCTCGTAAAGATTCTAGGATATTAAAAAGTTCAGGAGACGTTAAGAAAATCACTTGAAAGATCCTCCTTCCTTCTTTCTTTCTTTCCTTCCTTCTTCCCTCCCTCCTTCTTCTCATTCCCATCTCCTTCTTTCCTCTCATTCCCATCTCCTTCCTTCCTTCCTTCCTTGCTTCCTCTCATTCCCATTTCCTTCCTTCCTTATTTTATTCTTTCTTTCCTTCCTTCCTTCCTTCCCTCCTTCCTCTCCTTCCCATCTCCTTCCTTCCTCCTTCCCATCTCCTTCCTTCCTTCCTTCTTCCCTCCCTCCCTCCTTCTTCTCATTCCCATCTCCTTCTTTCCTCTCATTCCCATCTCCTTCCTTCCATCTCCTTCCTTCCTTCCTTTCTTCTTTCCTTCCTTCCTTCTTTTCTTCCTTGCTTCCTCTCATTCCTCTCATTTCCTTCCTTCCTTCTTTTATTCTTTCTTTCCTTCCTTCCTTCCCTCCTTCCTCTCCTTCCCATCTCCTTCCTTCCTCCTTCCCCTCCTCCCTCCCTTCCTTCTTCTCATTCCCATCTCCTTCTTTCCTCTCATTCCCATCTCCTTCCTTCCTTCCTTCCTTCCTTCTTTTCTTCCTTGCTTCCTCTCATTCCCATTTCCTTCCTTCTGTTATTCTTTCTTTCTCTCTTCTTTCTTTCTTCCCTTCCCTCTCTCCTTCCTCTCCTTCCCATCTCCTTCCTTCCTTCTTTCTTCCTTCCTTCCTTTTTCCCTCCCTCCCTCCCTCCTGTTCACTTCCTCTCCCCTGTCACCCAGAGAAGGGGTCTTGGGAAGACGAGAAGGAGCTGTGCTTTCTCCCTTCCTCTGTAGAGACGTCCATCTCCCCAGTGGGGAGAGAGAACCTGGGCTTAACCTCTCACCTGGAGGAGCCACCATAACTGAGGCTCAGACCAAGAGGAAACGGTGGATCTCTGGTGCAGGAGGGAGGGCAACCTTGTGACCGAAGAGCCCCGGGGACCATCTGGGTTCTTGGCTCAGTGAGGAGAGTCTGGGCAAGACCCCCAGCCATCCCCACTGAGGGCAGCCGAGAGCCTCCCCTCCCTCCGACGGCCTTTGCTCAATGGCCCATTTCCCCTTCACTCCCGAATTCCCCTCTGGGTCTCTGGAGATCCAGATTGCTAATATGTTCTGCCCCTGACCTCCCCCCCCCCCCTTTCCTACTTCTGAAGTGAAATTAGCTTACTAAAACATGTTTTCTTTTAGGAATCCGCACTCTAATCCAGAACAAACAAAACACATTTTCTGAAACCACCAACTGGCTGAACTTTTGCCCCAGCCTTGACCGTGCTTACGCTCGGCTTCCTCCTCCTCCTCCTCCTCCTCCCTCCCCCCCCCGCCTCTGTTCTCCCCCAAACATTACCATATGCCTGAGGTTTCCAAGGCATTTCTTTCCCCTGACAAAGCCCATCTGCAGCCAGCCAGGCTTTCTTTGTTTTTCCTTCCCTTCCCGAGAAGCTGCCAGGGATTACGGCTCGTGGCTCCGTCCTCCTCCCCGGGCCTGGAGGAGCGAGCGTGTCTGAATGGGCCCGGGTGGGTCCCCCTGGGGGGCTTCTCTGGTCTCCTGGAAGGGAGGGGGCCAACAAGGGGCCAGTGTCGGCTGTCCTCAAGCAGAAGCCTAGTCGGAAGGGACCTTGGAGGTCTTCTAGTCCAACCCCCTGCTCAAGCAGGATAACCCTTCCTCACCCTCCTCCTCCTCCTCCTCCTCCTCCTCCTTAGAATAACAGAGTCGGAAGGGACCTTGGAGGTCTTCTAGTCCAACCCCCTGCTCAAGCAGGAAACCCTTCCTCCTCCTTCTCTTTCTCCCCCTCCTCCTCCTCTTTAGAATAACAGAGTTGGAAGGGACCTTGAAGGTCTTCTAGTCCAACCCTTTGCTCAAGCAGGATAACCCTTCTTCCTCCTCCTCCTTAGAATAACAGAGTTGGAAGGGACCTTGAAGGTCTTCTAGTCTAACCCCCTGCTCACGTGGGATAACCCTTCCTCCTCCTCCTCCTCCTCCTCCTCCTCCTCCTCCTCCTCCTCCGGTTAACAGAATTGGAAGGGACCTTGGAGGTCTTCTAGTCCAACCCCCTGCTCAAGCAGGAGACCCTCTACCATTTCAGGCAGTTGGCTGTCAGGAAACCTCCAGTGTTGGAGCACCCTCAACCTCTGGAGGGAAGCCTTTCCAGAAGTCGTGAGTGTTCCAACACTCCCCCCATTTTATTCTTCTTTTTACTATCCAACAGAGGGCTACCTGTAACCGGGACCATCAAACTCCAGATCTGCCACTTTGGGACAACCTGAAGGCAGAAGACCCGCGAAGGTCTCTTCTCTCTGTCTCCAGCTCCTTGTCTGGGCCCAGAATCTAACTAGCTTCAGACTTGGTTAGTTCTTGGCTGGGAGGCTTTCAGGAATGACCAGGTATGCAAGATAAACTAGGAAGTGGGGGGGGGGTAGCCTCCAAAGGAAACAATGGCAAACCTCAAGAATTGTGGCCAAGAAAACTACTTGGACGTGCCATGAAATTGCAAGGAGCTGAACTTGACGGAATATTTGCCGCTTATTTGCGGAACAGAAATATATTAACCCTTTGCAGGACTGAAACTCCTGCCATGGAAGGCTGGTCCTGAAGAAAGCTTTTGACATACACAAGCTGAACCCACGTAAGTGTGAAAGGAAGCTGGTAGCCTAGAATAAAATAGAATAACAGAGTTGGAAGGGACCTTGGAGGTCTTCTAGTCCAATCCCCTGCTCAGACAAATGGTTATCCAACATCTTCTTAAAGACTTCCAGTCTTGGGGCATTCACAACTTCTGGAGACAAGTTGTTCCACTGATCAATTCTTCTCATTGTCAGGATATTTCTCCTCAGTTCTAAATTGCTTCTCTCCTTGATTAGTTTCCACCCATTGCTTCTTGTTCTGCCCTCAGGTGCCTTGGAGAATAGCTTGACTCCCTCTTCTTTGTGGCAGCCCCTGAGAGATTGGAAGACTGCCATCATGTCTCCCCTGGTCCTTCTTTTCATTAAACTAGACATCCCCAGTTCCTGCAACCGTTCTTCATATGTTTTAGCCTCTTCGACATCTCTTGGACTCTGTTGCAGAGAGGAGTTAAAGACGATCCAGAATCTGAGCAATGAATAAATCCATGAAACGAAACCTGGATTGGCTCTACTTCGCAGCGGGCTTCCGTGTGATCTCCTGGGTGCTAGATGGGTAGATTTTTTTGTTTCGTTTGCAAATCTGGAGTTAATGGATGTCTCTGACTTCTCCCTTTATTCTCATTGTTAGGAGAAACTTTTCTAACAGTGAGAACAATTAAGCAGTGGAATGCCTTGCCTCCAGAAGTTGTAAGTCAGGGGTCCCCAAACTTGGCAACTTGAAGACTTGTGGACTTCAACTCCCAGAATTCTCCAGCCAGCATAATTGACTCTCTTGTCATCCCTTCCTCTGCAATCTCTCCACTTAGATCAGAGGTCTTCAAACTCGGCCACTTTAAGACTTGTGGACTTCAACTCCCAGAATTCTCCAGCCAGCCTAGTTTACTCTCTTGTAATCCCTTCCTCTGCAATCTCTCCACTTAGATCAGAGGTCTTCAAACTCGGCCACTTTAAGACTTGTGGGCTTCAACTCCCAGAATTCCCCAGCCAGCATAATTTACTCTCTTGTAATCCCTTCCTCTGCAATCTCTCCACTTGGATCAGAGGTCTCCAAACTTGGCCACTTTAAGACTTGTGGACTTCAACTCCCAGAATTCTCCAGCCAGCATAATTGACTCTCTTGTCATCCCTTCCTCTGCAATCTCTCCACTTAGATCAGAGGTCTTCAAACTTGGCCACTTTAAGACTTGTGGACTTCAACTCCCAGAATTCTCCAGCCAGCAGAGCTTCTGGGAGTTGAAGTCCACAAGTCTTCAAGTTGCCAAGTTTGAAGGCCTCTGTTGTAGGTGGTTCATCCCTGGAGGCTTTTATCCCTTTCTCCATCTCTGTGTGTCCTCTCTGGATGCCCCCATAGCGGTGGCTGGTCCATTTCCTAGGAGTGAAGACCAAACGAAGAAGCAGAAGGACCACAGAGGCAGGAGAAAGAAGTCAAACGAAAGGCCTTCTGGCAGATTCCTTATTATATCCCCAGATCCTACGCTTCCAAACAGGTGGAGAATATCGGGGTTAATTTCCGTGGGACGACATCGGCCATTATAATACCCATTGAGACGTGTCCTTTCTCCGGAGTGTCGTCTGTGTCTCCTTCTATGAGAAGAAGAGCCCACTTGAATGGACCACAGGTCTTCATCCAACCCAGCCAGAGGAAGTCCTCCTCCTCCCCACTTGGTGTTCTAGGCGTCCTGATACAGTAAAACACACATGGTTAAGTCCAAAACCCCTCTTTTTATTTCAAAGGCTGTGAATTATATTCATTCACAGCCCGTAATGAGTTCCAAATAGTTTGTAAAGAGTCCTACAGTAGTCTGCCAAAGTCCTTTGGGATAAGGCTGATCAGCACCCACCTTTATCTTCCTTGAAACGCTGCCAAAGACTTAATTGGCAATTAAGCAAAGAGCCCAAACGGAGCTTCAGAAGGTAAACAGACCGACATGAACCAAGTTGCTTCCTGCAAAGGCTCACGTGCCTCTGCTCCTCCTTTAGGTCCTATGGGAGGGGCCAATCACCTCCAAACCTTACTCCCCAATCGTCCCTTCTGTTTTAACTCTTCTTGCCTTCTGGCAGCTCTGTGCATGCGCGCACTGGGAACAGGGGGAGCCTCTTCCTCTGCCTCGCTGCTGTCTGACTCTGCTGCGAGCTCCGTAGGCCGCTGGCGGACCACAACACTCGGTCCCATCCGGATCAAGGCACCACTAGGTAAACAGAACTTGGGGATGGAAAGAAGCAAAGGCAGGCCAAATTCTGTGAAGGGCGAGAAATTCTGCCTCTGCCTTAACACTTCCTCCAAGCTGGAGGGGAATACGGAAACCCGCATGCAGAAAGAAGATTGGACTTCTTCTACAAGCACTTCACTGGCTCCACCAGGCAAAAAGTCCTCGTTCACTCACTTTCTCACCCAAAATCCAGGCCGTCTCTCAAAGAGTTCATCAGCCAGATGGATGGCAGAGATTGAACGTGGCTCTCCAAAGGCCCAACTGGCCAGGGGCTACCCCCATCGCCCCATGACTGACCATCTCCACTGGCTTGGAGATGCTGCTTGAGGAAGCTCTACAGATAAGGCCTCAGGGACCTCCTGAAAGAGAGGACATTTCTCCACCTGCCAGATCGGAAAGATTCCAGGGACCGGGATCCAGACCAACTTGGCTTCCATGCAGATTTCCAAAGAAAAACTCTGTGGCAGGGCGGATCCTGTCCAAACCAATCGTCCCGTGTGAACCTCCGGCAGATGGCAAACAGACATTCCCCTTCAGTCATTCGGTTTTTGGGAAGAAGGCGGGCCCGTTGCCATGCTTTCGTTGCTGCCAGGATATTGTGACAATATTACGCCCTCCGTATGGCTGTAAACAAGGGTGTTGAACTTGCCTTCTGAGAAAAGTTATGGGCCAACAGGACGGACGGGCATCATCAACCCCAGAAAAATTTTCTCCAGGGATTCTTTGTTTTGCCAGGCTTTTGGAGAAATGTTCTGGAAGGGGACAAACAGATCCATGTGTGGGAAAACAAGCACTCTTGGCTTATATAGAATCTGGGAAGTGCGTTGGAGAAGGCCTCTCCCAGGACCGCTATCCAACCTCGCTTCCACGTCCCAGTGCTGGAGTCGTGTGGGCGATGCCATCTTTTCCTGCAGAGAAGCGCCAGCGTCAGGGCTCCAAATAGCATCCAAAAGTAAATCAGAGTCCAAGTCCAAAGTATTGCTCAGAGTTCCAGTTTATGAAGAGAGCCACGTTGGCACATCTGGGAAAACCTGAATCTGAAAGCTTCCCGGTTTCCCCCACCCAGTTGGAAGTTCAAGATCTTGCCCCCCACCCCACCCATAAGTCCATCCCATGGTCCAATCTTCCCTTGCCACGCTGGCATCTTCCACCCACCCATTTCCAGTCAGGTGCAGAGACAAAGGATGACCTTGGGCTCTAGAAAGGAATTTTATTTTGACAACATCACATTCTACTCCTTACCATTCCCCTCCCAATTCCCCACTAATGAAACAGCTTAGTAGAATAGAACATTAGTGTGGGAGGCCAAAGATCCCAAAAGGAATCAGCTGCAGGCCTGGCAGCCATCTTCTGGTGAGCCACGGAGCCCATCACTTTCCCAAGATCCCCAAAGGTTCTAGGCCGGTGTCCAGAAAGCACTAACAGGCCCTAAACCCAGGAACGACACTGGTGATTCTTCAAAGTAGATGTCTTTATGGCGTTACACCTGTAGACAGAGCCTTGCCAGAATGATGCACTAAACCCACTTGGCAACTTTAAGACTTGTGGACTTCATCCCCCAGAATATCTGGGAGAGTATAAACTGGCTGCGGAATTCTGGGAGTTGAAGTCCACATGTTTTAGAGTTGCCACGGTTAGGAAACCCTACGCTGGGGTATCCCTGACGGATGGCTGTTCCGCCTTTCTCATGAAGAAAATGTATCTATGTGGGCTCTAGGAATTAGACTCGAAAACCAAAAATGACACTGATAATTCTTCCAAGCTGGTTGTTTTTTTAAAAAAAAAATTGTTTTACACCTGAAGACAGAATCTTGCCAGACTGCATACTCTGCTATCTGCATCTCCCTTTCACTCTGGGAGCTATTAGGCAGGAGCTGTCTTCACCCTCCTTCTCTCACACAAAATGACCAGACTGAGTTGCCTCTTAAGGAAGGACGGTTGCAGGAATTGGGTATGTCTAGTCTGATGAAGAGAAGAACTCAGGGTGACATGATAGCAGCCTTCCAGTATTTGAGTGGCTGCCACAAAGAATAGCAATAGCAGTTCAACTTATATACCGCTTCATGGGGCTTTCAGCCCTCTCTAAGCGGTTTACAGAGTCAGCATATATTGCCCCCAACAATCCGGGTCCTCATTTGACCCACCTCCGAAGGATGGAAGGCTGAGTCAACCCTGAGCAGGTGAGATTTGAACCGCCGAACTGCAGATAACAGTCAGCTGAAGTGGCCTGCAGTACTGCACCCTAACCACTGCGCCACCTCGGCTCCTATTTCTTAGACATATATACAGAATCAGCCTCTTGCCCCTTCCTTCCTTCCTTCCTTCCTTCCTTCCTTCCTTCCTTCCTTCCTTCCTTCCTTCCCACTTAGTTAGCAATAGCAATAGCAGTTAGACTTATATACCGCTTCATAGGGCTTTCAGCCCTCTCTAAGCGGTTTACAGAGTCAGCCTATCGCCCCCACAGTCTGGGTCCTCATTTCACCCACCTCGGAAGGATGGAAGGCTGAGTCAACCCTGAGCAGGTGAGATTTGAACCGCCGAACTGCAGATAACAGTCAGCTGAAGTGGCCTGCAGTACTGCACCCTAACCACTGCGCCACCTCGGCTCTGGGGGACAGCCTCTTCTCCAAAACACCCGAAGGCAGGATGAGAAGCAAAGGATGGAAACTAATCAGGGAGAGAAGCTAAGGAGAAATTTCCTGAAAGCTAAAACAATTAATCAATGGAAGGTCTTCCTCCAGAGGTTGCGGATGCTCCATCGTGGGAGGTTTTTAAGAAGAGATTGGACAGCCGTTTGTCTGAAATGGTTTAGAGTTTCCTGCTGGTGCAGTGGGTTGGACTAGAACAGTGTTTCTCAACCTTGGCAACTTGAAGATGTCCGGACTTCAACTCCCAGAATCCCCCAGCCAGGGTTCGCTGGCTGGGGAATTCTGGGAGTTGAAGTCCGGACATCTTCAAGTTGCCAAGGTTGAGAAACACTGGACTAGAAGACCTCCAAAATTCCTCCCAACTCTTGTTTTGTTGTTCTTATTCCTCTGGAATCCATGGATCCCCGGATGTTGCCTCCGGGGATGTGGACAAGGCCATTCGAGCTGTAAGTGCCTCCACCTGTATTTTGGACCCGTGTCCCTCCTGGCTGGTTGCCAACAGCAGGGAGGTGACACATGGCTGGATCCAGGCGGTCGTGACCGCCTCCCTTCGGGAGGGGCACTTCCCCGCCGCACTTAAAGCGGCGGTGGTGAGACCCCTCCTGAAGAAACCATCTTTGGATCCAGCCATTTTAAACAACTATCGTCCTGTCTCCAACCTCCCCTTTATTGGGAAGGTTGTTGAGAAGGTGGTGGCCTTTCAGCTTCAACGGGCCTTGGAGGAAGCTAGTTATCTTGACCCCTTCCAGTCCGGCTTCAGACCTGGTTACAGCACAGAAACCGCTTTGGTCGCATTGACCGATGATCTCTGGAGGGCCAGAGATGGAGGCCATG
The DNA here is from genome assembly GCF_009769535.1 of Thamnophis elegans. Lineage (NCBI taxonomy): Eukaryota > Metazoa > Chordata > Lepidosauria > Squamata > Natricidae > Thamnophis > Thamnophis elegans. The sequence goes on along the minus strand of NC_045549.1, from coordinate 870,551 downwards.
CGTCCATCCTGGTTCTCCTTGACCTCTCAGCGGCTTTCGATACCATCGACCATGGTATCCTTCTGCGACGACTGCGGGAGGTGGGGGTGGGAGGCACTGTTTTGCAGTGGTTCTCCTCTTACCTCTCGGACAGGTCGCCCTGAGTCCCCCCAGGGAGAAGGGCGGCCTATAAATCTCAATAAAATGACGTAAAAAAAAAAGTTGTCCATATTGCACCACAGGAACAGCCCCAACGTTCACAATGGCGGCCATGACAGCCTTATTGACATTTCACTTGTCACATCAAAAGTGGGCGGCTCCTTTGGTCTGTCCCCCCTGCCCTTTGACAAACCTGGTCCTCCTAGTGAAGCCCTTTCAGATTCCCAGGAAAGACATGGGATCGATTGTGAAATCATTCAAGGGAGAACTTCAAAGGACAAGGACGGACACGCCCGTTTTAAGAAAGATTCCAGGGAGCCAGAATAGGCTCCGCAAAGAGCAATGAGGTGGGTGAGGAGAGTGGAAAGGAAGCCGAAGAACTGGAAACATCTACCCTTGAGAGGAGCATCTCGGTTGTAACATCACACGGGGCTCCCAGGGACGTTCTGAAGAACAGCAAAAAGTTGGAGCTCCATGGAGGCGGATTCCACGAGGACCACCAAAGACATCTTCCCAAGAGGAGAACCGATGACTCAAAGAAGAGTTCAGGAGTTCAGCCGTGCTCATCTGCTGTTCCCATCATCCACTGCCAAACGAGAGACAATGAATCTTCTCAGTAATGAGTCAAATGGCTCTTGGTTTCCACACAGATTATGGTGAGGAGCATTAGGCCTGGTTGGGCAATCCGAAGTGCGTCAGTCCTTCCTGGACATGTGTGAGAGGAACGATCATGGCCAACTTCCCATCCCTCACCCTTCCTTGCAGCTGGGCCTCCCATTGGTTCGTGAACTTGGAGCATTCCTCGATGCATTGGGTTGTCCACAGCTTGTGCCCAGATGCTCCCGAGAAGTCAGCCTGCGTTGCTCCAGTTTCCAACCTTGCTTAGCAAAAGCTCTGCTCCAGAAGGCAGCCCATCAGCCACCGCCTCAATCCCAGGAATGTTGCTCCCACCGACTCAGAGGAGCTTCTCACCATCCCAACGATGGAGTCATGAAGGACCTATGTGCCAGGTGTGGCGTGCAGAGCCCTCTCTGAAGACACGGCTGGCATCGTCGCCAGCTGCTCTCCTGGTTTCTGGCCCGTGCATGCACGCTGCCCAGCTGGTCTTCACAAGCATCGGAAAACAGCCTGAAAATGGGCCAAAACACCCACAAAACAGGCCATTTTCTGGCCCATTTTCCGGGCTGTTTTTAGGCTGTTTTTGGGGGGTCAAAAATGGCTCAAAAAACAGCCTGAAAACAGTCCCGAAAACAGCCCCGTGTGGGCCGTCCAGCTGGTCTTTTGGGTTTCTGGCACGGACGCACATTCCCTTGCACATGTGTCCCGGTTTGGGGACTCGGTGCCGAAAAGGTTTGCATGACTGATGTAGGAGCTGCCACCTTTTCCTCCCACAGGAAAATGCCAGCGTCTGAGAGACCCAGGAGCCCACCTCGTTCCCAAGACTTAGCAAGGTCCAGAAGGCACTGCCAGGCCCCAACCCCCCCCCCCCCCAAAGGACACCGGTGAGTCTTCCGAGCCCTTGTCTTGGTTCCTCTACATCTGCGGAGAGAACCTTGCCAGGGAGAGCCACGAAACCAGGTGTCCCAACCGGAGCAACTTTAAGGCGAGTGGACTTCAATTCCCAGGAATCCCCCGTTGGAGGGGATGTGACCGCTCTCCATCCCTCGTGGCCTGGTCATCCCTCTGTTGCATTACTGCCATGCGCTCTGAATGGGCAGCCTTCAGAAGCTACACCTGGTGCAGAAGTCAGTGGTCTGGATAGATTTGGAGAGAACACACACACACACACACACACACACACACACGGGGTGACAATGGACAGGTGCAGCTTAAAACGAAGACTATTGTGGGACTGGATTGCATAAAAGGCCGATTGAAGGAACTGGGTATGGCCAGTCTAGGGAGAAGGAGGACTAGGAGGGACATGATAGTAACCTTATAGCAGTTTTTCTCAACCTTGTCAACTTGAAGATGTCTGGCTGGGGAATTCTGGGAATTGAAGTCCAGACATCTTCAAGTTGACAAGGTTGAGAAAAACTGTTTTATAGTATTTGAGGGGCTGCCAGAGAGAAGAGGAGCTCAAATTATTCTCCGAAGCCGAGGAAGGCATGGCAGAAAGCAACGGATGGAAACTAACCCAGAAGAGAGGCAACCTGGAACGAAGGAGAAACTTCCTAAGAGTGAGGCCAATTAACCAGCGGAAGAGAAGTTGTGGGGGGCTCCATCACTGGAGGCTTTCACTGCTCACCTGATCCCCCCCCCCGCGACCTTCTGACTCCCGAACTCCAGGGGGAAACCAGATTGGCTTCACAACCGAGGCCCCAACATAGCACTGACTTAGACAGATGGACTTTATTGTAACTTTGAAGGTAGACTAATCGGCATACGTTAAAATGAAATTTCATTGCACATGGCGCTCAAATATACACCACAGGAGCATGACAAAACGAATAAGGACAAAATCACACATATACCCACCTATATTATCCTAACTATGTGATCAGGCTTGATAAATTGACACTTAAAGCACCCGGTTGCAACTGGCAGTTGGAACAGAGTTCTTTTCAGGTGGGGAGGGGGAGTAGAATGTCTAACTCCTTATCATCAGAGCGTGTTAATTACTGCATAAGAAATAGTAATGATCTGATGGTCATTTCGGAAAATCCTTTCTTAGCGAGCACTTAGAAGCCAAGAGGAGGTAAGTGTGTGTGTGTGTGTGTGTGTCCGTGCACGTGTGCATGCCCCCAGGCCCTCCCACACATGCGCATGCACCCCCTGCACATGCGCAGCAGGGGCCCGAAGACCAGCTGGCTAATGGGAGGCAGGCACGCATGTGTGCGTGGCAGAGTTCAGGTGGGGTGAGGACCCACATGCCGTCAGAGAGGATGCTGTGCGCCACCTCTGGCCCGTATGCCATTGGTTCGCCATCACGGAACTGGGGAACAGACTGCAGTGATTTGCTTAACCACTGTGGCAAGCAAGGTCGTAAAGCAGGGCAAAACTCACTTAACAGCTTAGCAATGGAAATCTGGAGCTCAAATTGTAGCCCTCAGTCGGAGGCTCCCCGTAGAAACCAGCTTCTCCTCCTCGTCTGCTGAGTTTTTGCAAGGTTCGGAGGCCAAAGTGTCCCAGCTGAGACCCTCCATTTTTCAAGGAGGGCTAGGAAGGCTGGGAGGCAGGCAGGCAGCCTCTCTGGCAGGATCCGGAGCCGGGTGGCTTAAAGGCCTGACCTATTTCTCCAAGTCTGCATGGCCTCCGATCCAGGGAGACATTGCTGGCATATTTTAACGTTCCTCTCCTAGGGCAACGTTTAATGAGAGATTTGCAAAAGCCATCAAGGCAGGAATGGGATATTGAGGGGCGCTTCCCCCCACCCCAGCCCTTTCTCCTGCCTCCTTCTTCGGAAGGGGCCGATCCGGCTGTGCTTTGCGACTTTTCCAGAAGAGGAAACTTCCTGGATCAGGCCGTTTTGGAAGAGAGCGAGGAGGGCTGCTGGTAAAACGTTCCATCTCTGGAATGCGAGGTTTTTTTTTTGCACACAAGGACTTTTAATTGACGGGCGGATAAAATTAGGAAACCCAAGGCTGGGAAGCGATCGCGTTACCTACCCGAAAGTCATAATCAGATTTCAATGAAAATTAAATGAAAATTTTTTTAAATTTAATTTCGGGGGTTTTGTTGTCCCAGAATGCTTTCTGGAGGATGGCCGCCGGCTGACAGGAATTTGGGCAAAGCGCTGGGTTCTTTGAAGGGGATGATGGGCACGCCCGGCTGTCTCTCCCCTTCCCTTCCCTTGGACTGGGGCGGAAAGCATCTCCTCCCTTCAGCCTCAGGGGCCTCCGAAAGCAGAGCCAGAGGCCTGGAAGGGGACCCACTGAGGGTCCAGAGCAGATCCAGGGCCTCAATTGAGCTCCTTCTGCAGATTTGATGGAGGAGCCGTCCGGGTCCATCTGGAGAGGCACCTTTCAAACACAAAGGCCCATTTTATTCCATTGCCTTGTTAGAGTGACTTTTCTTCTGCAAGGAAGCTCACGCTGCGTTCCTGCCTCCCCGTTTTCCTCCCAAAATACACCCCTGTGAAGGAGGCCGGGTGGAGAAAGAAAGACCGAGGCCAGTGGAAGAGAATGTGTGTAGCTCGCGGTTGAGTGCTTGGTGCTCTTAGAACGTGGTGGTTTTCTTGCACACATTTCATAACCCAACTAGAGAACATCATCAGTGCTTGAAGGGAATGGTGTTTGCAGGGGGGAGGAAGGGAGGAGGAGGAGGAGGAGAAAAGGACTTTGGTGCTCTCTGAGCTTGGCTGTATCTTTCAGGCATTTCATTACCTGACTAGATAACATCCTCAGTGCTAGAAGCGTTTGCAGGGAGGAGGAGGAGGAGGAGGAGGAGGAGGAGGAGGAGGAGGAGGAGGAGGAGGAGGAGGAGGAGGAGGAGAAGTAGAAAAGGACTTTGGTGCTCTCTGAACTTGGTTATATCTTTCAGGCATTTCATTACCTGACTAGATAACATCATCAGTGCTAGAAGGGAGGGGGAATTGCTTCTGTTTACGTACAAGTGGCTTCCCAGGGCCCTAACAGCAAACAGCCTTATCCAGGAACCACCAAGCAGCAAACAATATTCCCAACAGCACTGGGAGGGCCAACCACATAAAATAAGGGAGATACACCTGGTGGGGCCAAGGAGAAGGGCCTTCCCTCCCTCTGGAACATCATTCCCCCTGGAGATTAGAACGCACCCCCCCCCTCTCTGACACTCTTCCGGAAGGCCTGGTTCTGCCAGTGGGCCTGGGGGATCCCAGAGCGGGATGGAGCCCATTCAATGGCTCGTGTGATCTGCTGTTGCCAAGGCGGGTGGTGATTTTATTATGTTATACTATATTAATTTATTTGATTCTTTTTATTAGTTTTATTGTTTTAAATGGGGGTTTTATATTCTGCGAGCTGCCTTGAGTCTCCCTGAGCAAATAGGCGGGCAATGTAAATTAAATAAATTAATTAATTAAGAAAAAAAAAAGCTAAATGAGAGCAAACTCCACTCCCTTCTGGCCCTGATGGTATTGCCTAGTTGGGTAATGAGACGTCTGGAACAAAATAACAAAGCTCAGAGAGCACCAAGGACCCCATCACGAAGGATTGGTCCCCGGTTCTCTTCAAGGAGTTTCTGTGGATGAAGCCGGAATGTCAGATTCTTCGTCCAGCCCCTCCCTTAATGGACCAGGCCATTGCAGCCCCCGACCCCAGAGAGAAAATGCTTATAAAAGGCTCCCCGTCATGGTGAGCACAAAGCAGTTTTCCAAGCCAGCGGGGGAAGAGGCCTCACCTCCCCCTCTTTCTACCTGCAGAAGGAAAAAAAAACACCTTTCACAGAGCGATGCTTTTCAAAAGATGCTCGGCCAGGCGATGCTCTTAAGACCCATTTCTAAGCAACCCCCCCAGGTGGAAAAGCCCTTTTAGAGGCAGGTGGGTTTCTTATTAAAACAGAACAGACGCACAGGCCTGCATTTTATTTTTAGGGGGGGGGGAAGGGGTTTGAGGGCTGGGAGTCAAGGGCTGGAAGTGACCTGGGTGCCTGGCAGCGCTCCAGAGCCTTCCCCGCCAGCGCAGGAATGGCCGCCTGTCGCCCGAGAGCCAACGGAGGCACTGAAAAAGTGCATTTTTTCATCCAAACTATCTTGGTGGCACCAAGACTTGGCCGTGAGCTACTCCCGGGATTTAGTTCATGAGACATGGAGGCACCAGGAAATAGTTTGGAAGGAACTTTTCAACTTCTTTTCCCCCTCCTTCTCCTTCTTCTTCTTCTTCGTCTGTTAAGCCAAAGGATGGAAACAAATTATGTTCTTGAAACCGGGAACTTTTTCAGCGTTATTTCTGGCGCTCGGCTGCTTTCCAAGTCATTCCTTTTCAAGGTGGAAAAAGGAGATTCTTTGAGGTTTCTTCGGAACAAAATCGGGGGGTGGGGAGGGAGAGGCGGGAAGGTTTGGCTTTGAAACAGCCGGGTTGGGGGTCGCCAGTGGAGGGGTCAGAAGGACGAGGAAGTGGGAAGGAAGGGGGGGTCCAGGAAACACGGTAGAAGCATCACCGCCTGGCTGGGATGAATGGCTTCCCTGGGTGACCCTCGGGCCCTTTCTCACTCTCTTATGGCCTAGAAATCACCTTGTAGTCTCCTTGGATGTCTTTGGCCTGACCCCCCCTCCTCTCTGTGGCAGCCCCTCAAATATTAGAAGTCTTCCATCCTGTCTCCCCTGGTCCTTCTCTTCCCCAGACTAGCTACAGGCAGTTCTTGCAACCGTCCATCCTATGTTTTATCAACCAGTCCCCTCATCATCTTGGTGGCTCTTCTCTGCCCTTTTTCTAGAGTCTCGACATCCTTTTTGTATTGCGGTGGCCAAAACTGGGCACGGCATTCCAAGGATCATCAGACTTTATGGCCAGTTAGTGCCAACAAAGAAGGATATTTTTAGCTCAGATGTCCTAAATGCTCTCTGAGCTGGGTGGTTTTCTTGCAGGCATTTCGTGACCCAGCTAGGTGTCATTAGTGCTGGAAGGGATGGGGTTTGTTCTTTGTTTATATAATAGTGCAGTGTTTCTCAACCTTGGCAACTTGAAGATGTCCGGACTTCAACTCCCAGAATTCCCCAGCCAGCGAATGCTGGCTGGGGAATTCTGGGAGTTGAAGTCCAGACATCTTCAAGTTGCCAAGGTTGAGAAACACTGTAATATTGGCTTTGCCTTGCCAGTGTTGGAAGGAGCGATCTTGGTGGCTTCCTTGTTGAGGTTGATGTTGGCTGAATTGGTAGTTTCTTGATAAGGGTTTGGTTTACTCTTTGATTCTTGGTCTAGCATTAATCTTGGTTTTAATCCCTGCGGTTGAAACACCAAGAACATTCCCACCAACACTGACAGTAGCCCTTTGTATATAAACAGAGAGCAAACCCCACCTCCTTCTACCACTGATGATATTGCCTAGTTGAGTCACGAAACGTCTGCAAGGAGACAGTCCAGCTCAGAGACCACCAAAGACCCCCCCCCTCTCCTCCTCCTCCTCACCACTATCCCCACTCCCTTCTAGCCCTGATGATGTTACCTAGTTGGATAATGAAACTTCAGCCCCATCAAGGACACTGCAGACCCACCTGAGCTAAAAAGATTCTCTTAGGGCAGGAGTAGAAGCAATGGATGGGAACTAATCAAGGAGAGAAGCAACTTAGAACTACAGAGGAATTTCCTGACAGGGAGAACAATTAACCAGTGGAACAACTTGCCACCAGAGGTTGTGGGTGCTCCATCATTGGAGGCATTCAAGAAGAGTCTGGACAACAATTTGTCTGAAATGATGTAAGGTTTCCTGCCTGAGGAGGGGGTTATAGATAGATAGATAGATAGATAGATAGATAGATAGATAGATAGATAGATAGATAGATAGATAGATACTTTATTTGTATGCCGCCCTTTTCCCTGAGGGGACTCAGGGCGGCTCACAATTCAGGTGGAGGGAGGACAAACAAGTTACAAACATAAAAAACAATACATCATTAAAAAGTACAACAGTCATACTATTTGAGTGGGGTTGAAATCTTTAGCCCCAGGCCTGTCGGGACAGCCAGGACTTAAGGGCTACGCGGAAGGTCTGGAGGGTGGTGAGGGTACGTATCTCCACGGGGAGTTTGTTCCAGAGGGTCGGAGCAGCCACAGAGAAGGCCCTCCTCCGGGTAGTTGCCAGCCGACATTGGCCGGCTGATGGAATTCGGAGGAGGCCTAATCTATGGGATCTTATTGGCTTATTGGGTTGGACTAGAAGGCCTCCAAGGTCCCTTCCAACTCTGTTATTCTGTTCTGTTCTGATCTGTTCTCTTCTGTGCTGTGCTGTGCCATGCCAGCCCAATATTTCTATTCTATTCTGTTCTATTATTCTCTTCTCTTCTTCTATTCTATTCTTCTATATTGTTCTGTTCTATTTGATTCTATTCAATTCCATTCTTTTCCTTTATGAGGGAGAACCTTCAGTTGAAAAGGGCCTTCTAAAGGCTTCGGAGATGGCAGAAGAAGCTCTCGGCAGCTTCAGGAAGGGGCCCAACCTGTCTAGCCCTCTGCAGACATAAAAAAGCGCTGTATAAAATTACAAGCCCGTGGAGGGTAGAGGTGGGGGGAGGGGGGAAGGAGTTGTTTCAAGGCAAGCCAGTCCAAGTCTCTGCCAGGAAGGGGCTAGGAAGGTGTGGCTGGCAGGGAAGGCACTTCCTCTTCTCCCCCTCTTGCCTTTCTGCAGGGGATGGAAAGATTTGTGCCGGTTTGGCTTGGCAAGCCCTCGTGGGTCTTGTTGCCCCCCCTCCCCAAAAACCAGGCTCGACTCCGGCATCCTGCGCTCCGGAGCAAAGGAGGGGCTGGTGAGGTGAGAGTAGGCTGAGGGCGGGGGAGAACCATGGACCCATCCTCTGAGTGCAATTGAGAAGGAGGAGCTGAGCTGGAAGCAATTTATGTTTTGCGGTGGGGGGGGGAGGCAACCTCCATGGGCTGCCAGATCAGCAGCTCTGGGCGAGGCTCCAGGTTTCGCAGCAGCCCCTGATAAGCAGAAGTGATGAGGCTAATGATGGTGGGGAAGAGGGGAGGCCGGCTACTGATCTGGCAGGCTCAGGAAAACCACGGGGAGTGGACCTCCCCACGGAAGTCTCTCGCGGTAAGAACAATTAGTCAGTGGAACTCCCTGCCTCCAGGAGTTGTGGATGCTCCATCACTGGAGGTTTTTAAGAAGAGGTTGGATGGTCATTTGTTAGAAATTTTATAGGGTCTCTTCCTTGAGCAGGGGGCTGGACTAGAAGACCTCCAAGGTGATTAAGCTAGGTGACTAAATGTAAAATGGAATGGAATGGAATGGAATAGGACAGGACAGAATAGAATAGAATGGAATGGAATGGAATGGAACGGAACGGAACAGAACAGAACAGAACAGAAGAACAGAACAGAACAGAATGGAATAACAGTTGGAAGGGACCTTGGAGGTCTTCTAGTCCAACCCCCTGCTTAGGCAGGAAACCTTACATCATTTCAGACAAATGGTTTTCTAATCTTTTCTTTAAAATCTCCAGTGATGAAGCTCCCACAATTTCTGAAGGCAAACTCTTCCACTGGTTAATTGTTCTCTCCGTTAGGAAGTTTCTCTTTACTTCCAGGCTGGATCTCACCTTGTTTACTTCCCATCCATTGTTCCTTGTCCCACCTTCAGGTGCTTTGGAGAATAACTTGACTCCCCTCTTCTTTGGGGCAGCCTCTCCCATGTCACTCCCAGAATAAACTGAATACAGAAGAATAACAGAGTTGGAAGGGACGTTAGAGGTCTTCTAGTCCAACCCCCTGCTCAAGCAGGAGACCCTATACTTTCCCAGACAAATGTTGTCCAGCCTCTTTTTAAAAACCTCCAGTGAAGACATATCCATCCCCCAGAGGTTCTTTTCTCTAGACTGGCCAAACCCAAATCCTGCAACTTTTCTTCATATCTTTTAATCTCCAGGCCTTTAATCCTCTTAGTTGCTCTTCTCTGTACTTTTCCCAAGGACTCAAGATCTTTTTTGTAATGTGGGGACCAAAACCGGATGCAGGATTCCAGGTGGGGCCTTACTAAGATTCCTGAGAACATTGTGGAGAGCCAAAAAAGACCCCAAAGAAATGTATTGTCAGACAAATCAATCCAGGGTCCTCACTGGAGCCACAAATGACCAGGCTCAAATTGTCCCATTTTGGACACATTATGGGAAGACGCAACTTTCTCCAGAAGGGTCTGGTGCTAGGAGGCTGGGCTGAATCTTGCCAAGAAAGGTTCCCTCCTTGAGTGGAAGGCATGATAAACCCATATTTGGGTTGGGTGGAGGCATTTATAGACATAATATACCTGGCATTAAAATGGTGACAGGCACATTTTTATAATATCTACTGGGCTCTTTTAATGGATGTCTATCTGCAGTTGTCCTGTATGAGTCCGATTGCGAGGAATAAATTTGTCTGGATTGGTCTGGTCAGCTTCAAATAGTTGAAATGAAGCCGTCAGAAAGTCCGTAACATTTTTGATACCTGAGCTTCAACCCTGCTTCAAAAAAGAGGAAATATTTTTACTTCTGAGGCTCATAATGCAGCTGAAGCCAGACAGTCTATCTCTGACTGTTCTCCAAGAAGAGATATTCCACATCCTTGTTATTTATTTTAATTTCCTTAAGCTTTATTTTTAGCTTAGATGACTTATTATTTTACTTCATTTAATCAACATTTAAAAAGGATTTATTGCGTCCCGGGCAAATAAAGAGTTTCTAGTTTAAATACTTTGAAAGTCTTTAGTTCTGATATTTGCTATTTAGCAGTTTAGCAATTCTATAGCCTCGGTGCCTTATTAATTAATTTTCTAAATAGTATCCATTTTTCTTTCTTTTTTATTCATTGGGCATTCTAATTTCTCCTTCATATTCCCCCAAACTCCCTTACAGCAGCTCAGAATTGAAACAACAAATCCAGAAAGTGATTAAAAAGTCATTTAAAGCAACAAAGTAAAACAGTGATTATACAATTACAACACGCTAAAAGGCTACATTGGAGTTTGTCTCTTGATATATTTCATAAAAAGGAAAGTAGCAATGCAGAAAAATTTTCTATCTGTGTTCCTGAAAAACGAGGCTCCAAAAATAAGTAATCTCTACTGTAATTAATGTCTGAATGGGTTCATTACGAAGCATTTGGAAGAATAATGGAATAACAGAGGTGGACGGGACCTTGGAGGTCATCTAGTCCAAACTGCTGTTCAAGCAGGAGACCCTCTATCATTTCAGACAAATGCTTTTCCAATCTCATCTTGAAAACCTCCAGTGATGGAGGACCCACAACTTCTGGAGGGAAGCCATTAGACCGGTTAATTGTTCTCACTGGCAGGACATTTCTCCTTAATATCCTAGGTTGCTCCTCTCCTTGATTCGTTTCCATCCATTGCTTCTCTTTGGAGAACAGGTTAACACCCCCCTTCTTTGTGGCAGCCCCTCAGATATTGGAAGACTGTTATCATGTCACTCCTCTATTCATTAAACTAGACGTATCCAATTCCTGCAATTGTTCTCCATCGGTTTTAGGAAGAGATATGAAAAGATCCCAGCTAGAATTCTGTGTGGGTCAGATTTTGGATTCTGTCCCCATCAGATGTCCCAAAGGTGCTTTTTTTCAAGAGGCAACTGGACTTTATTGTTCTTCTTTGAAGATGTTTCCCTTCTCATCCAAGAAGCTTCTTCAGCTCTGACTGGATGGTGGGGAAAGGAAGGATTGATACTCCTTGGAGACAGCTGGTCATTTGCATCCTTTTAGAGGGTCATTGAGGCCACTTGGAGGCTTCCCTGTGTCCTCAGGGTCACCTGAGTGATGCAAATGGGGGTGGAGCCTTCTTGGGACTGCTGAAAGGATCTCTGTTGTAGAGTGGAGGTGGATGATTCCCCCCCCCCTCTGTTGAGAGAGGCCCATTCAATTTGGAGCTAGGTGGCCTCTTTCCTACCAGTGGTTCCTCTCTGTCCAAAATGTGGACTTTGCTGTCTTCAAAAGCGTGACCATTGTCTTTTAAAGGCAGATGGACTGCTGAATCTTGTCCTGATGGGAGGAGGAGGAGGAGGAGGAGGAAGAAGAAGAAAAGAAGAAGAAGGAGGAAGAGGAGGAGGAGGAGGAGGAGGAGGAAGAAGAAGAGGAAGAGGAAGAAGAGGAGGAGGAGGAGGAAGAAGAAGAAGAAAAGAAGAAGAAGAAAAAGAAGAAGAAGAAGAAGAAGAAGAAGAAGGAGAAGAAGGAGAAGAAGGAGAAGAAGGAGGAGAAGGAGAAGGAGAAGGAGAAGAACTGTAGGATCTTTGGTGCTCTCTGAGTTTGGTGGTTTTCTTGCAGATGTTTCATGACCCAACTGGGCCACATCATCAATGACTGACTGGATCTTCTACGGCCAACATCTTGCATGGAACACAACACACAACACACAACCACTACAAACCCAACCTGAAACTTGAATAAAAATTCAAGGCTTTCTGAATTTTCAACAGTATTTCCTAATCATAATTTTAAAAGGTGTATTAGGAAAAAAATCTGCATAATATTGTTCTGTTGCTGTTGTTTTAAGTCTAGCTGGGTTCCTTAGCTGTCATTTATGTTTTATATTATGCTTTGCTTTGTCAATGTTCTATGCACCACAATGCCTACATTTTAACAAAGGAAAAACCGAGTTGCCTCTTGAAAAAGCACCTTTGGCTCAACCGTGACCTGGATGGTGGCGACTCTAATGTAGAAAGCTTTTTTAAAAAAACTTTCAGGTAGGTTTGATACAGCAAATTTGCAATCATATCACAAAAATAAAATAAAAAACTTGAGGGAAATTGAAAGGGCAGATTTACCAGTAACCTCCACATGGATGGTTACATTTGAAAAGGCAAAATTACTGGTGTCTGAAATCAGTTTCACAACCCTTCATCCATTTTGGCACATTCCAGATGCTTTGAAGTGGTGCAGAATTGATTTGGTAGCAATGAGATTTCGGTCATCCTCTCTGGCTTCACTCAGCGTCACTTGGGATCAATATTCCCCTCACCCCCTGCTTTTGATTCATCTCCTGCCCCTCCTTTCTCTCTCTCTCTCTTTTTTCTTCATTCTCTCTTTTCTCTCTCTCTCCCCCTCTATCTGTTTCCTTTTCTCTCTCTCTCTATTTCTTTTATTTCTCTCTCTTTCTCTCTCTTTCCCTCCCTCTTACTCTCTCTCTCTCCTTTTTCTCTCTCATTCTCTTCTCTTCCTCTCTTTATTTCTTTTCTTTAATTTTCTTTCTTTCTCTCTCTCCCTCTCTCCATTTCCTTTTCTCTCTCACTCTTTTCTTTCTCTCTCTCTTTCTCTTTACTCTTTCTCTCTGCTCTCTTTCTCTCCCCCATTCCCTCATTCTGTCCTTTCCTGTTCCATTTGCACAGACGGGGGTTGGGGGGGGAGGAGGTGGATCAGAATTTGGAAGAGAGCATTAAGTGCCATGTGTCTTTCATTAGGGAACCAGTTCAAAAACACAATAAGGGAAAGAAGGCAAGAATCCAGTTGATGAAAGCTGGATGCCAGTAAATCTTCCTTCTTGCACCCATAAATCCATGCCGGATGGGCCCTTCATCTTCTTTTGACTTGGCACCTGATGGACATATTCCGCCATGAACCCCCGTGGCCTGGTCCCGTTTCCTGTTCAACATCCCGAAGCGGCCTTTTCATGGAAGATCCCGGACCTCCCATTTCCACAGCTGGCTGTCAATGTGGAGCCACTCAGAGGCAAGTTGGAAGGTCCTCCTTTGGCATTTCTGGGACAATCCAGAGGGGGGAGGGGGATTGTTCCTGGGGAGACCCCGGGGAAAGAGATGTGTCAGGAGAGGGAGCCAGTTCCCACACAAGGACTCCTTGTTTATCCATGATTAAAAACACACAAGTTGGATGCAGTAGCTCCGCGCCTTGCAGAGCCTTCCCTGATGGGGCTTCTGGTGGGAACGAATGGTTTGGCTGCCCTGGCAGAAATTCCAAGGTCCAGGAAATGAGGTTCCACAGAAAAATGTTCTGGAGCTCCCTCTCCAGCCCAGGGAGGGGCTGGAGACCAAGCCTGGCTGGGAAGGACTCCTCTCGTAGGGGCAGGAGGGTGGAGAGAACGGGCCGCTTGCTGAAATAGAGCTAGAGCGAAGGTTGTGATTAAGGCCTTGTGGGGGAACTGCTGAGAAGGAAGGCCGGCCCAGAAGACCTCCAGCTTCTGCTTCCAAAGTCCCATTTGAAAGGTTTCCCCCGAAGGGACGTCTTGCCGGAACATTTGAAGAAAGCTGTGGGATCTTCCCTGGGTGTAGGACCTCGTGGGTGGCTAGGAGGCCCTTCTCAGTAGTGTTGTAGAAGCTGTTTGATCAACTTTGAGACCAACGTGAGGCCTACTGGAGACCAAGATGGAGTCAATTCTATCACTCCTTTGGCACAGGGGTCTCCAACCTTGGCAACTGTAAGACTTGTGGACTTCAACTCCCAGAGTTCCTCAGCATCTAGCAAACATCAGTCTCCAAGGGAATTGAGTTTCCCACACTTGTTTTGCCCGGTGGCCCCTGCTTAATGGCAACCATACATTTCTTCGCTTCCTGCACCCCCATTGCCTAAATGTTGGCCAAGGAGCCAAATTCTTCTGCTCCCTTGGCATGGAGTCTAGGTCCTCACTTCAGTAAGGCTGGGAAGAAATGATCAGTTGTTGCCCTTTGACCCTCACAAAAATGTCAAGAAGGCTGATGGGTTGAGATTTACCTTTACAAACTTCAGCTGATTTTATTGCTATTTGTTTGCCAGATTTTCTTTTCCAATAAATTATTTCTAATCTTTCACTTTATTCGCTTGCCACTCCTTCCTTCTTCCCTTCCTTCCTTCCTTCCTTCTCCCATCCTTCCTTTCTTAACAGACCAACAGAATTGGAAGGGACCTTGGAGGTCTTCTAGTCCAACCCCCTGCTCAAGCAGGAGATCCTGTCCCATTCCAGACAAATGGTTGTCCAGTCTCCTCTTGAAAACCTCCAGTGATGGAGACCCCCCAAACCTCTGTTCCACTGATTCATAGTTCTTACTGTCAGGAAATTTCCGCTTAGTAGTAGGTTGGTTATCTCCTTGATTAGTCTCCATGTGTTGCTCCTTATCCTGCCTTTTTGGGGGCTTTGTAGAACAGGTTTACCCCCTCTTCTTTGGGGCAGCCCCTCAAATATTTGAAGGCTACCTTCATGTTGCCCCTAGTCTTCCTTTTTCATTAAACTAGAGATGCCCAATTCCTGCAACCGTTCTTCGTGTGTTTTAGCCTCCAGCCCCGTAATCCTCTTCGTTGCTCTTCTCTTCCCAGAGTCACCACATCTTTTTAATATCGTGGGGATGCAATATTCCAATTGTGGTTTTATCAAGGCCTTCATGCCTGCCTGCCTGCCTGCCTTTCCTCCTTTCCTCCTCTCATCCTTCCTTCCTTCTTTCCTCCCCCATTTCCTCCCTTTCATCTTTCCTTCCTTCATTCCTTCCTCTCCCTCCCTTCCTCCCTCCTTCTTTCAGCTGAGCTCAGATGGATCAAGATCCTAGACTGGGACATTGAATTGACCTCTTTTCGATTTAACAGGGGAGTTCTGGGATCCCCCCCCCCAAAGGACGAGATTCCCTGGTTGGTCCCACACGCAAAACAGTGAAAGCACAGCCAGGAACTGGATGAGAAATCGAAGGAAGGAATGAATCACTTTGCAGCGATTTGAACGATTTACAGTATAGGTTGAGAAATAGGCCCTGCGTTTAAGGCAAGCAGTTCGGGCTGTTATGGCCACTGGGACTCATGTGGGTGTTTGGGACCTGCAGCTAATGGCCCGTAGAGGACAGCAAGCTGACCGCCCTGGGAGTGAATATCTGGGGCAGGAAGTTCAGTGGGATGTCAACGCATTTGTGTCAATGGGAAGAATGTCAAAGAAGCAGTGATGGATAATATTGATCAAGTTGAGTTATTCCACATGGATTGTTATGGTGAGGTGACCATGGCAAGGTGGCTATGGTGAGATGGCCACAAGAAGTTATCCATGGCAAGTTGTCCAACCTCTTATTACTGTAATGCGCTCTACATGGGGCTGCCCTTGAAGAGTGTTCGAAGACTTCAGTTAGTCCAGAACGCAGCCGCGCGAGCGATTGTGGGCGCACCCAGGTACACCCACGTCACACCTATCCTCCGCGAGCTGCACTGGCTACCCATTAGTCTCCGGACCCGCTTCAAGGTGCTGGTCGTTACCTATAAAGCCGTACATGGCATTGGACCTGGGTACCTGAGAGACCGCCTCCTGCCGATTACCTCCCACAGATCGATCAGATCTCACAGGTTAGGTCTCCTCCGGATTCCATCTGCCAGCCAATGTCGGCTGGTGACTCCCCGGGGGAGAGCCTTCTCTGTTGCAGCTCCAGCCCTCTGGAATGACCTCCCCGTGGAGATCCGGACCCTTACTACCCTCCCGGCCTTCCGCAAAGCCACCAAGTCCTGGCTGCTCCAGCAGGCCGAGGGGCTTGTGAAACATCCAGCCCCACGGAAACTGTGAATGTTGCATTTTTTAAAGTGTTGTCTTTGTCTATTTATCCCCCTTCCCTTGTCTATTGTGAGCCGCCCGGAGTCCTTCGGGAGTGGGCGGCATACAAGACAAATAAACTAAACTAAACTAAACTAAACTCTTCTTAAAGACCTCCAGTGTCGGAGCACCCACAACTTCTGGTGGCAACTTCTGTTCCACCCGTTAATTGTTCTCACTGTTAGGAAATTCCTCCTTAATTCCAGATTGCTTCTCTCCTGGATTAGTTTCCATCCGTTGTTTCTCGTCCTGCCTTCAGGGGCTTTGGAGAATTAGGTGGGAGACTCCACACTCCTTCTTCTTTGTGGCAGCCCCTCAAATATTGGAAGACAGAGGGATTCTGGGAGTTGAAGTCCACACGTCTTAATGCAGTGTTTCTCAACCTTGGCTACTTGAAGATGTCCTGACATCAACTCCTAGAATTCCCCAGCCAGCATTCGCTGGCTGGGGAATTCTGGGAGTTGATGTCAGGACATCTTCAAGTTGCCAAGGTTGAGAAACACTGGACTAGACGCTAAGCGCTGTTAACCTGGGAATTGAAGTCCGGACATCTTCAAGTGGCCAAGGTTGAGAAACACTGTCTTAATGTGACCAAGAGTGGAAGACCCCTGATCCAGACCCTCCCCAGAATTTGGTCCAAGGTCCTTCTGGGACAGCTTCGGCCTCCCATTTCTTTTGCGTCTACCGAAATGAACATCGAGACAGCTGGATGAAGTCTCTAACTAGAACCAGTCAACTTGTGGCTTACCAAATACGGATCCAATTTTATTTTAAAACAAATACATTTTGTGGGAATCTTTCCACTTGGAAAGATCTATCAGTTGGAGTTACAGGGACACCGTCCTCCGAAACAGACCGGTTTAGTCAGAAATGCATTGGGTAAAAAATAAATATATATATATATATTTTTCAACAGCAGATGGAGTCCCCCCCCCCCTTTTTTTAAAAAGTTGCTATTCCTTTCCATCTGAGTTTACCATCTGTTTTGAGGCCACGTCATTCTCTTTCATTGCTGATACAAATCCATTCCATCTTGTTTCTGCACCACATTCATCAAATCTTCCTATAAAATTACACTTAAATACGTATCGAAAAAATGTATTTTCTTACCAAAAAAAAAAAACCCAGCAAGACTGTTTGGGGACATATGTTCTCCAAAAGCTCATTTTAAGTGCAGCTTAGCCCGTATTTCGTCAAGCTGAAAGCAACGTTGGGATAAGGGAGAAGAGAGCAAACTCTGATAGCCGACTTTTGATCCTGAAATTTACGTTTCGCTTCACGTCAAAATCAATAGAAATCCAGTTTTTCAAGCAACTCGACCCCAGCCTTCGAGCTGGGCAGGTTTCCACTCTCTTCCCAGTCAAAGAATTGGGTGTCACTATTTCCTCCCCCCCCCCAAACCAATTGCAAAAAAAAACAAAAAACCCAGTGCAGCTGAATGTCTTGTTGTGATGCAATCACACGTGGCAATCGCACTATTTGTTTTCAGGGGAAGAAAAGCCGTAAGAAAGTGCAAAAGACGGATGAAAAATATAACCCTGAGGGTAAGAAAAGGAGGTAAATTAAACCCAGAGGCAGCCCTCAAACTAAAAACAATTCACTTAGCGTCCGTTTGAAGTTCCAATGGCATTGAAAGAAGTGGCTTATGACAGGTCCTCGCGCTTATGACCACCGTCATGTTTCCCCTGGTCATGTGATCAAAACTGAGCAGGAATCCAATTTTACCACTACTACACTTAGTATCCCCCATTAAGGAAGATATTGAGAATTGATCCATTCTTACACTATTTAGAAGAGCTGAGGTGGCACAGTGGTTAGGGGTGCAGCACTGCAGGCCACTTCAGCTGACTGTTATCTGCAGTTCAGCAGTTCTAATCTCACCGGCTCAGGGTTGACTCAGCCTTCCATCCTTCTGAGGTGGGTGAAATGAGGACCCGGATTGTTGTTGGGGGCGATATGCTGACTCTGTAAACCGCTTAGAGAGGGCTGAAAGCCCTATGAAGTGGTATATAAGTCTTAACGGCTATTGCTATTGCTATTTATGCCACCATTTTTAACTGATTCCTGGCCATCTCTAGGGAGTTTTCGACTTATGATCACAGCTGAGCTCCAAATTTCCACTACTAAGCGAGATGGTTGTTAAGTGAGCTTTGCACCATTTCTACAACCTTTCTTGCCACAGTTGTTAAGTGAATCACTGCAGCGGTGAAGTTAGTAACTCGGTTGTTAAGTGAATGGGACTTCCCCGTGGACTCTGCTTGTCAGAAGGTCGCAAATATGCGCTCACATGACCCCAGGATACTGCCACGGTCATAAGTACATGCCAGTTGCCAAGTGTCTGAATTTTGATCACGTGACCACTATAACAGGGTGCTATAACGGTTGTAAGTGTGAAAAACGGGCGTAAGTCACTTTTTTCACTGCTATTGCAACTCTGAACGGATGCTAAATGAACTGCTGAAAGTCGAGGCCTACCTGTATAATGTGGCAGGTTCCAGAAAGCTTTTGGCGCATAAGCTGCACCTTGAAAAGGTCCCACTGGCTGCCTGGATTCAGACAGCGCATCGGCCCAGGCAAAACTGAGATTGGTGGCTTGTGGCTCAGGGTAGGAAGCTCCTCCTTGGGTTGAGAGAATCTGTGAGCGAGGGGAAAATGCAGTTTATTTGCTTCGGCATCGAATGTCATTTGAGCATAAATAATTGCGTTTGGTTAACAAGGTTTATCCGATTATGGGAACCCAACCTCCAGAGGAGCCCCAAAACAACTCTTGGAAACCGAGGAAGGCAACTGGGGGAGAAGAAGAAACAGATAAGCCCGAGAGCCTCTCATATCTCAAGGATGAGCGAATGTTCGAAATGTACTCGGCATGTTGGGAATAATAGATAATTAAAACGTGTCGATTAGTGCAGTGTTTTTCAACCTTGTCAACTTGAAGATGTCTGGACTTCAACTCCCAGAATTCCTCAGCCAGCGAATGCTGGCTGAGGAATTCTGGGAGTTGAAGTCCAGACATCTTCAAGTTGACAAGGTTGAGAAACACTGGATTAGTGATTCCCATCTTTTGATTAACAGAGTTGGAAGGGACCTTGTAGGTCATCTAGTCCAACCCCTTGCCCAAGCAGGAGACCTTACACCATTTCGGACATCTTCTGATCAGTGGTGAAATTCAAATTATTTTACTACCGGTTTTGTGGGCATGACTTGGTGGGCATGGAGTGTGGCTTGGTGGGCGTGGCAGGGGAAGGATACTGCAAAATCCCCATTCCCTCCCCACTCTAGGTCCAGCCAGAGGTAGCATTTTCTGGTTCTCCAAACTACTCAAAATTTGCACTACCGGTTCCCCAGGACCTGTCAAAAACCTGCTGGATTTCACCCCTGCTTCTGATACCCTTCGCCAGTTCACTGTTTTGCTGTTCTGTGACATAAATCTCCCGTTTGCAGTTGTGGGGGTGGTGGAACCCAGCATACCAGGACTGGAAGTTTAGGAACATTTCAAAAATAGAGACAAGCCGCAGCTTTATCAGCAAAAATTGGGGGGTTCAGCCTAAACAACTTCCAGTTCTATAAACTACATTTTTTTTTTTAGTCATGGCTGGAAACGGTCACAGAAGTCTGTAATCATTCTGCTTTCTTCTGACCCGAGACCCACTTTAATTGTACGTCCTGTTCTGGGCACCGGCCTCCATGGAGGATTCAGAAATGCTGAGGTGGGTTCGTGGAAGGGCAGTGGAGAAGACTGGGGGGGGGTCTAGAAGAGAGGTTGAGGGCAATGGGCACCGTCAGCCTTGAGAAAACCACGGCTGAGAGAAAATAGGAGAGCCTTCTTCAACGCCTCGTAGCCAATCTCAAGAGGGTGGGATAACCGACTTGGAAAGGACCTCGGAGGTCCCACAACTTCTGCAGCGAAGCTGTTCTGATTAATTGTCCTCACTTTCAGGAAAAATGTCCCCTTCGTTCTAGTTCTCTTCTTGGTGAGTTTCCATCCGTTGCTTCGTGCCCTGCCTTCTTTGGGGAATGGCTGAATGGAGCTGAGCATTTACTGGCTGGCTGCCCTTCCTGACCCCTATGCGGAGTTCACAGCAGATATTTCCCAAGATTGGTTCTGGCCCTCTTGGGGATTCCCTGTTCATGAGTGTAGATTCCCTATTGCTTGTGTGTAGATCATTATTCACAGAGTTTTGTTTTCGTGGTCCTTTCCAGAAGGGCAACGGATGACCTTCGTATCTCCCTCAACACCTGGAGTGGTAAAAGAGGAAAAGAAGAAGACGAAGAGGAAGAGGAAGACAGAAGAGGAGGAGGAGGAGGAGGAGGAGGAGGAAGAAGATACTTTCCCTAAGATGCTTCTACATCCTCCATCTAAACAGGGCCGACCGCCTGGTCTTCCTCATCTGCTTCCTAGACCGAGAGAAGGTCGGATGCATGACCAGCAAAGAGCTGGGCTCCAACCCATGTGAGCCCCCTTGGCTGTGTGGAGCCCTTCAGCTGCCCTAAACGCTTCAAGGAATCGCCCCCTTCAAGGCAACTTCTGAGCGCAGCCAAAAAGCCCCGGAGCCGAAGCCAGAGACAGATGTTTCAGACAAGGGCCCACCTCCTGCGTCTCCTCCCTCTCCTGACCTCAAGTTGCCTCCTGAGCAACCGAGCTCCTGGAGCTGGTGTTGCTCATGGGTGTTTTTTCCTTTGTTTAGATTATAGCCATTCCTGTTGATTTTATCCCTGGGCTGCCTGTGTGCCGAGTGGCGCGTGTCATTTCCTGAATTGCGCTGCGCCTGGTGAACGAATGCAAGGGGGCCGCATCGGATACCTGCCCCTTTCCCACAGCTGCAGGATGCGAGGGCCGCTTGTGGTAGGCGTCCTTTGTTCGGCACACGGGGTCAAAGAGAGCCGGTCATTTCCTCCGCTTCGTGCCACTGCTGCCCTTCAGCTACTTAGCGAAATTCCTCAGCAGCGTCCTGGACGTGCTGTCCTTGACCTTCCTCGGACACTGGGTCAAACCGAGGTCCCTCTGGTTGCCCTGGTAGATAAAAGGGTCATGTGAGCCTCAGCAGCAAACAATGGCCTGGATTTGGAGTCACACAAACAAGGACACGGAGCGAGATGGGCTTAGTTGTGGTTGACGGTTGTGTACATTGTGGTCAAATTAAGTATCGACTCTCAGCAACCGTCCCCAGGGCCTTTCTGCATGGCAAGCTGACCTCAGCCTGGTCCTCCATCCCCACCGTAAACCCAGGCTATCCATTCTGCTGCCGGTGGTCCTCTTCCTCTCTCTCCTTCCACCTTCCCCGGGATTCCAGCCTTCTCCAGAGACCTGGGCCTTTGCACAACGTATAATTTGAGCCTGGACGTTTGTTCCTCGAGTCAAGAGTTCTGGCTTGACCCGTCCGATGATCCATCTGTTTGTTTTTGTGCTTACATTCCTCCTTTCCCCACGAGGTGAGTTGATGGTGGGGTTGTGCCTCGGTTGATGCCAGAGTGAACCCTGGGAGGCGCGTCGGGCTGAAAAGAGAAGGAGGGACCAGAGTCACAGCCTGATCTCTGTGGTCAAGCCAGGACGCAACCAGAGTCTCCTTGGTCCCAGGCCCAGGAACTCACCACTGCAATATTGTCACTGCAGCGCTTAAAAGGGAAGCGTTTTTTTCATAGAATTTTTATTTATTTTCCATTTTCATAGCATATAATCACATGTATACTATTACATAGTCAATATCATGTTGTATTATTAAGTAATTACATCAATTCATCTTGCCATCAACTACCAAAGGGGGGAAAAAAGGGGAAAAAAACCAGTTATTGGCTCTTCTGCTCTCCATACACCATATTTATACCTTATCCGACACTTTCTTCCCCCTCTCTCCTCCCCTTTTCTACATCTTGTCTTCCCTCCATCATTTTCTCCTCTACTTCCCCTACCTTTCTCCTTCTCCTCTCTCCCCTTACCACTCCTCCTTATACACCTCATCTTCCCCCTTCCCCATCTCTCCTATCCCTCTCTTCCTATCTTTCTTCTCTCCTCTGCTTCCCACTCTTCTACATCCTGTCTTCCCTCCATCATTTTCTCCTCTACTTCCCCTTCCTTTCTCCTTCTCCTCTCTCCCCTTACCACTCCTCCTTATGCACCTCATCTTTCCCCTTCATCCTCTCTCCTGTCCCTCTCTTCCTATCTTTCTTCTCTCCTCTGCTTCCCACTCTTCTACATCCTTTCTTCCCTCCATCATCCTTTTCTACTCTACTTCCCCTTCCTTTCTCCTTCTCCTCTCTCTTCATTCCACTCCTCCTTATACACCTCATCTTCCCCCTTCACCCTCTCTCCTGTCCCTCTCTTACTATCTTTCTTCTCTCCTCTGCTTCCAACTCTTCTACATCCTGTCTTCCCTCCATAATTTTCTCCTCTACTTCCCCTTCCTTTCTCCTTCTCCTCTCTCCCCTTACCACTCCTCCTTATACTCCTCATCTTCCCCCCCTCACCCTCTCTCCTATCCCTCTCTTCCTATCTTTCTTCTCTCCTCTGCTTCCCACTCTTCCTCTCATTCACTTGGTGTGTTTCAGCTTCTGAGCAAAACTCCCTTTTGTGTTGATGGTATTTATAATTCCATTTCAATATGCATAAAAAAGAAAAAAATAGCAGTATACATGTACAATCATAATACCTTAAAATCCAACACCCCTCCTCCAACTTAGTAAACTCCATGGAAGCGTGTTTTCATTGCTTTGCACCCCGTTAGGCAAATGTTCAGAGTGGAAAGTAATAACAGAGCTGGGAGGGGCCTTGGAGGACTTCTAGACCAACCCCCTGCTTGAGCAGGAGAACATTTACCACCCCAGCCAAATGGCTGTCCAGTCTGTTCTCCAAAGCCTCCAGTGATAGAGGCCCCAGAACCTCTGGAGGGAAGCCGTTCCACTGGTTAATTGTTCTCACTATCAGGAAATTTCTCCTAAGTTCTAGATTGGTTCTCTCCTAGTTTCCATCCGTCGCTTCTTGTTCCGGCTTCGGGTGCTTTAGAGAAGAGGTGAACACTCTCTTCTTCATGGCAGCCCTTCAAATATTGGGACGACACTGCTATCAAGTCATCCTTAGTCCTTCTTTTCATTAAACTAGACCAGTGTTTCTCAACCTTGACGACTTTAAGTCCTGTGGACTTCAACTCCCAGAATCCCCCAGCCAGCACAGCTGGCTGGGGAATTCTGGGAGTTGAAGTCCACAAGACTTAAAGTCGCCAAGGTTGAGAAACACTGAACTAGACATCCACAATCCCTGCAACTATTGTTCATATATTTTAGCCTCCATCTCTTTGCCTGTCGCTCGTGTCCCAAAAAGTGCCTTCCATTACTCCTGCTGGCATACTTCCCAAACCAACCCTCAGCCTGAAACCAGAGGGGTTGATGGGGCCACTTAGGAATCAAGAATGAACAGCCTTGGGAGTCCACATTGAGACATCTACAGGCTCAAGAGGGCAGCAGCGTCTCATGCCAGCACCCACCCGCTCTCCTCCACTATCTCCTGCAACACAAACAGTTGCGTCAAGCTTGTCATTTGCCCTTGTAGTCACAACTGGGCAGGTGCTCAACCATCACCTCTCGCCCTGATTCTCATCAACTTTTTGGGTTGACAATGTGGGGTCATTGTTGGTATGGTTTGCCCTCATCCTCACAAAGCCAAGGACTCTGCTCTCCCACGATGTCTGGATTCAGACATGACTGGCTTGGTCCTACCTTTAGCAGGTCGAGTGAACCAGGCCAAGAGATCTAATGAAAGAAACTTTTACATCTTGGAGCGAAGGGAAGGACGCGACAAGAAGTATGAGGAAAGTGACTTTTATTCAGCTCATAGTGGAAAACGATTCAACGAGGTGTATTTCGCGCCCTACATTTATACCCCCAGGTTTGAGCGAGGGACCAATGGGGCGTCGAGTAGCTCGACCAATCAGGGCGAGGATTGGACCGGCTCTGCCCGGGAACCAATCAGGAAGAGTCCTTTGTAGCTCGACCAATCAGGGTGAGGATTGAGCCGGCTCTGCCCGGGAACCAATCAGGAAGAGTCCTTTGTAGCTCGACCAATCAGGGCGAGGATTGAGCCGGCTCTGCCCGGGAGCCAATCAGGAAGAGTCCTTGTTCGCGCGCTTGTATTTCCCGCACTAGTATTCAACACCCCTCCCCCCCCAGTCATAGAGTTCCTTTAGGAGGGGCAAACATAGTCTTGTAGGTAGGCGGGACGGTGGCGTTCTCGTCCCGATCTCCGTGGTTCCCCGGCGGTCGTCGACGGGGGGGAAACCGCTGGCGGAGGCGTGTCCGTGGTGGGGGCTTGAGCCGACGGCGCGGCCCCGCGAGAGGGCATTGGCTCCGGGTCCCGTGCCCGATGTCCGTCCGCCTGGGGTGGCGTCTCTGTGGCCAACGGGGTGTCTGGTAGGGGCCCCGTGCAGTCCGGTTGGGGTGTAGGTTCAGAGTCTCGAGAAGGGCTCCGCGGAAAGGAGTAGCCAGCTGGGGTGCGCCTGCCCGGAAGGTTCGCGACGGCTTGACCCCCGTTTGCCGGGTGGAAACGGTCCGTGGGGAAAGGAGTCAATGGGGGTGGCTCCTGTTGAGAGCAGATTTCTGGGGAGCTGGGGCCGTCTCTTTCCGCAGGAAGGCGACGCCTTAACTGGTCCACGTGTCGCCTCCATTGTGTCCCGTCGGCCAGGCCGACCCTGAAGGAACAGGGGCCGGTCAGAGCTGTGATGGTTGCGGGAACCCACCGTGGATCCCCGGAAAAGGAACGGGCCCATACAGGATTCCCTAACTTAAACGCGTGGGACGGAAGGGCCCCCAGGTTGCTTGGCGGATCTCCTGCGTAAAGTGGATGGAGCCTGTCTAGGGGGGTTCGCAATCTCCTACCCATCAAGAGCTCCGCGGGACTTTTGTTGGTCGTTGGGCAGGGTATGGAGTGCTGGCTCAAGAGATAGGCCGCTACTCTTTCTTGCCAGTCGCCCTGGTCCATGCGGCCCAAGGCTTCTTTTGCTGAGCGAACTGCGCGCTCCGCCCGGCCGTTGCTAGCTGGGTGGTAGGGGGCTGTGGCCGCGTGTCTGATCCCCTGTTCGGCCAGGAATTCTTGGAACGTGGTGGAGGTAAACTGGGGCCCGTTATCGGAGACTATCACATCCGGTAACCCATGGGTAGCGAACATCTTACGGAGGGCCCTTACTGTACTCTCTGCTGTGGTGGAGGTCATGATTACTAGCTCCACCCACTTGGAGTAAGCATCGACCACTATCATGAAGTTCCGGCCGTGGAAGGGGCCGGCAAAGTCGATGTGTAAACGGGACCATGGGCCTCTAGGGATCTCCCACTCTCGAGGGGCGGCTATGGGGGGATTCGGCCTAGAGTTTTGGCAGATCCTGCATCGGCCTACGTAGTCTGCGATTTCTGTGTCTAACAAGGGCCACCATACGTAGCTACGGGCTAAGGCTTTCATTCGTGCTATGCCTGGGTGGTTTTTGTGGAGTGCGGGCAGGATTCGTGCTCGTAGGGCTGTAGGGATCACTACCCTATCCCACCTTCGTCGCCAGTTTTACATCTTGGAGCGAAGGGAAGGACGCGACAAGAAGTATGAGGAAAGTGACTTTTATTCAGCTCATAGTGGAAAACGATTCAACGAGGTGTATTTCGCGCCCTACATTTATACCCCCAGGTTTGAGCGAGGGACCAATGGGGCGTCGAGTAGCTCGACCAATCAGGGCGAGGATTGGACCGGCTCTGCCCGGGAACCAATCAGGAAGAGTCCTTTGTAGCTCGACCAATCAGGGTGAGGATTGAGCCGGCTCTGCCCGGGAACCAATCAGGAAGAGTCCTTTGTAGCTCGACCAATCAGGGCGAGGATTGAGCCGGCTCTGCCCGGGAGCCAATCAGGAAGAGTCCTTGTTCGCGCGCTTGTATTTCCCGCACTAGTATTCAACAGAAACCATGCTTGGGCAAACCACATCTTGGTGCGTGGCATAAACCAGATTTCAATAATTAGTACGCCTTTCTGCATGAAGGGCCATCCATAGGCATTATGAATGGCCTACTGAAGAACAGAAGCATAATAAATAACGTGGTATCTATAATAAGTAATAGCAATAGCAGTAGACTTATATACCGCTTCATAGGCCTTTCAGGAATCTCTAAGTGGTTTACAGAGAGTCAGCATATTGCCCCCAACAATCTGGGTCCTCATTTTACCCACCTCGGAAGGATGGAAGGCTGAGTCAACCCTGAGCCGGTGAGATTTGAACCGCTGAACTGCTGATCTAGCAGTAGCCTGCAGTGCTGCATTTAACCACTGCGCCACCTTGCCACCTTGGCAAGTGACGTTGTTTTAGTGGATAAACCATAAAAGAACTCATCTGGGGAATACGATCTGGAGGAGAGAAGGTTCTGGTTGAGGAGCATCAAGTGAGAGAAGTGATGGAACCAGTCCACCTACCCCACCACTCAATGGTCTTTCCAGAAGAGGTTGCCGAAGTCTTCCTTGAGCAAAAGAGTTGACCAGCAAGTCTCACCAATGCCAACCATGAACCAGATTCTAATTCCTCACTTCGGGAAAGAACAATGTTCCTTAAGATATTTAAATATTCTCCATACTTAGGAGGTTCTCCACCGGAGACACTCAAACAGTTCAAGATGGAGGCTAAAACATGTGAAGAACGGTTGCAGGAACTGGACGTGTCTAGTTTAATAGAAGGAAGGACCAGGGGAGACATGATAGCAGCATTCCAATATCTCAGGGACTGCCAGAAAGAAGAGGGAGTCAAACTATTCTCTAAAGCACCTGAGGGTAGGACAAGAAGCAATGGGTGGAAATTAATCAAGGAGAGAAGCAACTTAGAACTGAGGAGAAATTTCCTGACAGTGAGAAGAATTGATCAGTGGAACTCCTTGCGTCCAGAAGTTGTGAATGCCCAACACTGGAAGTCTTTAAGAAGATGTTGGATAGCCATTTCTCTGAAACGGAATAGGGTTTCCTACCTAAGCAGAGGGTTGGACTAGAAGACCTCCAGGGTCCCTTCCAACTCTGTTATTGTCTTCTAAGATGGCAGTTGAAATGGTGCCACAGAAGATATCAAACCAGTAGAGCTTCCATCTCAGTCAACATCTTGGGCTCTTTCTTTAATTACATCCCATTTATACCTCTGGTGCGTAGCATGTTTCAGAAACTTTTCCCTCAGCTGAAAAGAAGAAAGAATGGAGTTGGTGGGGGGTGGGGTGGAAGAGAGAGAGGTTCAGCATCCGTGGAAGATCCTCCTTCTCTTCTCAGCATCTTTCATTCAGGAGTGAACAGAAGATGGCAGCAGTGATGCATTTTAAACGGCCTCCCAGCCCATTCATCTGCAACTGGAACCTTCTCCAGAAGCATTTTCTTTTAATCAATGCTGATCTGCTACATTGGATATACTGGAATATCCTGGAATATATACTGGCTATATATATATATATATACTGGAAAATATATACTGGAAAAAGTTGACATTGGAGCTGTGGCTGGGAGGGCTACAACCCTCTAAACCCTTTATTTGGGGCGGAGTCGGGGTAGCTGAATGGAGCTGAGCATTTACTGGCTGGCTGCCCTTCTTGAGCCCTATGCGGAGTTCACAGCAGATATTTCCCAAGGTTGGTTCTGGCCCTCTTGGGGATTCCCTGTTCATGAGTGTAGATTCCCTATTGCTTGTGTGTAGATCGTTATTCATAGAGTTTTGTTTTCGTGGTCCTTTCCAGAAGGGCAACGGATGACCTTCGTATCTCCCTCAACACCTGGAGTGGTAAAAGAGGAAAAGAAGAAGAGACAGAGGAGGAGGAGGAGGAGGAGGAGGAGGAGGAGGAGGAGGAGGAGGAGGAGGAGGAGGAGGAGGGAGAAGGAGGAGGAGGAGGAGGAGGAAGATGCTTCCCCTAAGATGTTGCATCCCTTACAGGCTATGTTTCCTACGCAGGAGATTGACAGATGCTTATGAATGGGTAGGACGTTCTTCTGGCAATTTCAGAATAACAGAGTTGGAAGAGACCTTCCAGCTCTAGACCAGTTCAGGGAAATGTTTGTCTAATCTCTTCTTAAAAACCTTCACTGATGGAGCCCCCACAAGTTCTGGAGGCAAGTCGTTCCACTGGTTAATTGTTCTCAATGTCAGGAGATTTCTCCTGAATTCTAGGTTGCTTCTCCCCTTGATTAGTTTCCATCTGTTGCTTCGTGTCTTCCGGTGCTTTGGAGAATAGGTTGACCCACCCCCCCTCTCTTCTTTGTGGCTGCCCCTCAGATGCTGGAACACTGCTATCCTGTCACCCAGTCCCATGATAAGGTGAAGGGCCTCCTGTAAGTCCCTATGCTTCCTTGGTGAACCTCTAGCTCAAAGGCCTGGAGATTTCCTTCTGCAGAGGGGTCTTCCAAAGGTGAAATGTCCTCCAAGTTCTCGTCCTTTGCATCCCTTCTGTGGCCCATTCAGACGTTGAAGGCCTCCCAGACAAGTCAACAGACAGTTCTAATCTACAGCCAGGAGAACCGTCTCACGGGCCAGCCAAGCATGCCGACTCCCTCTCCCAATCCTTGGCTGAAACGCTTGCAGGCTTGATGGGAGGACGGCCCTGTTGCTGGTTTTCCTTCCTCAAAACGACTACCAGGTGGCATCCTGAGTGAAGGGAGGAGGCTGGGAAGGATGAGGACTCAGTTGCCAGAGGTCTTCTGAAGACAGAAATGGCCCCCGAGAAGATCCACACACACACCGCCTGCTCTCCGCATGAATAACCTTCCATTTTTCAGGATTTATTTTGTCATTCGGAGCCAAGACAAACTTCCTTCCTTCCCTCTCTCCTTCTCTGCTCCTCAACGTCTATTTCCTTTCCGAGACTTCGCTTGGCAGAACAAGGCGAAGAGGCCAAAGGGACACGAACTGGTACCATGAGCTGTTCTCCAGGCCTCCTCCCCCTCCCCTTAAGAAGGAGACCCTTCCTCCTTGGCCTGACTCACCTCTTCCCAAACTCAGCCAGCCAAGGCAGAGACTCTGAGAAGCCAGTACGGTGTCCATCCAGCAGAAGGGCATTTCGACAGCAGCTCTGCAACCAGGATTCGCGGGGAAAACCTCCTGAAGGCTCCAGACAGTTCAGGAGTTGAGGGTTTCGGATGCTCTCCTGCCACAGGGGTAACGTCAGGGTTCCAAACAGCATCCAAAAGCAAATCAGAGTCCGAGGCAAAAGATCCCTCAAAATTCCTCTTTATTAGAGATGTCACGTTGGCACATCTGGGGAAACCCGAATCTGAAAGCTTCCAAGTTTTCCCACACAGTAGAACAGTGTTTCTCAACCTTGGCAACTTGAAGATGTCCGGACTTCAACTCCCAGAGTTCCCCAGAAAACCTTACTTTAAGATATGGGGATGGCTTCTCCTCAAGGTTGGCAATTTTAAGATAGAATCATAGAGCTCAGAAGAGACCTCGGGTCTTCTAGACCATAATACCATCCTGTAAAAAATGGCTGTCAGTCTCTTCTTGAAAGCCTCCAGTGATAGAGCGGTCACAACCTCTGAAGCTGAGCTGTCCCACTGATTGTTTCCACTGTCAGGAATCTTCTCCTTAATTCCAATTTGCTTCTCCCCTTGATTAGTTTCCATCCGTTGCTTTTTCGTGTCCTGCCTTCTGGTGCTTTGGAGAACATGTTGACCCCTTCTTCTTTGGGGCAGCCCCTCAGATAATGGAAGACTTTCCATCATGTCGCCTCGAGTCCTTCTTTCCATTAAACGAGACCAGTGTTTCTCAACCTTGGCGACTTTAAGTCCTGTGGACTTCAACACCCAGAATCCCCCAGCCAGCACAGCTGGCTGGGGAATTCTGGAAGTTGAAGTCCACAGGACTTAAAGTAGCCAAGGTTGAGAAACACTGAACTAGACATACACAATCCCTGCAACCGTTCTTTGAATCTTTCAGCTCCCAGCCATCTAATCCTCTTCGTTGCTCTTCTCTGCACTCTTTCCAGAGTCTCAATGTCTCTTTTGACATCGTGGAGACCAGGAAGTGTACAGGGCCAATTTGTTGTGTGGCTTCGAGTGACCTCACTATACTAGGTGGCAAAAGAGCTTTCGGCTCCCTGGTCATAAAGTGGGGGATTTGTTAGCGGGGGGTCGAATAACTGCAGTCGTTCTGGGATGGAGAAGGAAAGCAAACCGAGAGATCATCCTTCTTTGAGTCACAGCCCAGCTTGGAGAGCCTCCAGTTCCTCCGCTACAGAGGGGAACGTGAGACCCACAGAAGCCCCTCTTCCCTTCCATCCAGTCCCTGGCACTCCGGCAAGGGAGCGATGGCCGCCATAGCATTCTTGCCGCATTCCCCAGTTGCTTCAGCGTTAATGAAAACCACACCGTTCTTGGGTGGCCGTGGATTTCCCACTGGCTGCCTAGCAATCCCCCCCCCCAGCTGTTGCCGAGGTCTGGGGGAGGGTGTGCAAGTGCGAAGGGTGAGCAAGGAACCGTCGTGAGTGCACGGGGACGGGTGAGAGAGGGCGGGGAGGGAGGTGAAGTCCCGGCTGAGGCTCCCAGAGGCCGCTCAAGAACGCGGGAGCGAAGGCGAGGTGAAACGGCTGGAGAAGATGCTTTCATGAAGTCATGAAGTCATGTCTGGCTCTTTGTGACCCCGTGCATCACAATGTGCTAAGCCCCCCTCCTCCGGTGTCTCCTGAGTCTTCCCAAATCCACATTTCTTGCATTGACGACCCTGTCTAACCATCTCCTCTTCTTCCATCCCCTTCTCCTTTGGCCTTCCATCTTTCCCAACCTCAGGATCTTCTCCAAGGAGTTCTTCTTGTCTTCTCATTTGGTGGCTGGAGTATTTGAACTTCAGCTTCAGGATCTGTTCTTGGGTGGAGTCACGGTGGATTTCCTTTTGGGTCAACTGATTGGAACTCCTTGCCGTCCAGGGGACTCTCAAAAGTCCCGATGGGGTTGCAAAGAGACTCCTACCTGTTCTGCCACTGGGCCACACCTGGTGGTCCCCTCTCCTCTACCTGGCAGCTGGCCAGAGCCGAGGTGGCGCAGTGGTTAAATGCAGCACTGCAGGCTACTTCAGCTGACAGCAGTTCTGCAGTTCAGCAGTTCAAATCTCAGCGGCTCAGGGTTGACTCAGCCTTCCATCCTTCCGAGGTGGGTAAAATGAGGACCCGGATTGTTGTTGGGGGTGATATGCTGCCTCTGTAAACCGCTTAGAGAGGGCTGAAAGCCCTATGAAGCGGTATATAAGTCTAACTGCTAACTGCTAGCTAACTGCTAACAGCTTGTCTTCTTGGGCAACCACTGCCAGCATTTGGGAGATCTTGACTTCTTCTGATGGGACGGAGTGGCCTTTTCTAGTTGTCCACTTCTGCAACACCTTCATTGCTTCTTCTTCTCAAGATTCAACCACTTTTGAGATCCAATCACTACTCGACTTGCTAAAGGACCGTGGGAAAGGAAAGGAAGCACGAAGGCAGATGTGCCAGAGACGGACCGTGGGAGCCAAGATCCCACCAAGGCCACGGATGCAGGTGTCCGACAGAAAAGAGAACCGTTCTCAAAACAAAAGGACGATGAATAATTGGGCAATGTGACCAACCAAGGGTGAGAGGGGAAAGGGAAGCTGTTGTTTAACTGTCTAAGGCAGTGTTTCTCAACCTTGGCAACTTGAAGATGTCCGGACTTCAACTCCCAGAATTCCCCAGCCAGCGAATGCTGGCTGGGGAATTCTGGGAGTTGAAGTCCGGACATCTTCAAGTTGTCAAGGTTGAGAAACACTGATCTAGAAAGAGTGCAGAGAAGAACAACAGCTGGAGGCTGAAGCATATGAAGAATGTTTGCAAGATTTGGGTAGGTCTCGTTTAATGTAAAGGAGGACCTGGTAGCAGATCTTCCAATATTTGAGGGGCTGCCCCAAAGAAGAGGGAGTCCAGCTGTTCTCCAAAGCTCCTGAAGGCAGCAGAAGAAGCAACGGATGGAAACTAACCGTGGAGAGAAGCAACCTAGAGCAAAGGAGTGAGAGCAGCTTTAAGAAAAGATTATGACTTCAGAATACAGCTGGAAAGGGCCTTGGAGGTCTTCTAGTCCAACCCTTTGCTCAAGCAGGAGACCCTATATATACCATCCCCACCCAAATGGCGATCCAATTCTTTAAAAACCCCAGTGATTGAGCATCCACAACTTCTGGTGGCAAGTTGTTCCACTGATTAATCGTTGCCACTGTCAGGACATTCCTCCTCAGTTCTAGGTTCTCTCCTTGATCAATTTCCATCCGCTGTTTCTTGGCCTGCCTCCTGGTGCTTCCGACAAGCGTTTGTCTGAAACGGTTGAAGGTCTTTTGCTTGAGCAGAGGGTTGGACTAGAAGACCTCCTAGGTCCCTTCCAACTCTGTTACTGTGTTATTCCTTTAGCAGCATTCTGCGGTGCTCGTCAAGGAAGCATTGCTGGTCTTCCCTCCTTCTCTACTTTCTCTTGCTTGTCTCTGCCCCTCACAACATCCAGGATAACTGAAAGAAAGGTGGAGACATTGGAGCCGCCACCGTCTTGGTTCTGAAGCATCTGAATGTAGCTGCCAATGGGTCATTCCAGCCTGGGGCTGCTCGTGAAGTGGCTAAATAGCAGCAGTCAAGCTTTTGTTGACCAGAAAGATGACATTTCGAGACGTTGGAGATGAAATGGAAGCATCCATGGAAGCTGGAAGACCTTGAGCAAGCCTCCTTGATCAAGACATCAAAGAATCCACGTCTTCTGCCAGAGGAGCGTTTCTAGCGATGACTCCTCCTACCGCCACTCAACCATTGCCAAAGTGATACGAGGCCTCCTTTCCTTAGAGTTATTTTTTGGGCCCAACGAAGGGTGAGTCACTCCAGAAGATACTATAAATGGGGAAACAGCCTACGAGGGCATCTGGCAGCATCTGCCTTTCGATGTTCATCCCCCAGAAGATTCGAAGGCTTGGAACACCACCGCAAAAGCTCAGGTGGGTGCGGAGCTGGCCCCGTGTCCTCCTGACCCCTGTGGCCCCCCAGGCCTCTTCCCTGTGTGTATCTCTGGTGTAGCAAGTAGGGGCAGCTGAGGCCCCATGCCTTCTCAAGGCCCAAGAAGCCCCTTTCCGCAGGGGAACCGTTGCGGTCTGACCACAGATCAGCGAAAGAATGAAAGTCATGCTTTGGATAATGTATTTATCTTGGAGATGGTGGTTTTCGTCCAGCTATCCAAGAATCCGAGTGCTGAAACTCACACTAAGTCAACAGCACTTATAGTAATGAAATAAATTCTTTTGAGGAATCCAGCAGGACCAGTCGACGAGGGGCTCGGAGCGGCTTGTTTTTCTTAAAATTCTCTCTTTCTTGCAAACCGGCATTGTCTGTGATTCTTGGACGGGGCCAACGTGAAGAAAAAGTGCAACGTCTACCCTTCCGTTTATTTAGTCTGCCTGCCCGGAGCAAAGGAAAATAGGACGCTTAATAAAAGATTTCCTTTTGCGGGAGACCTTGCAAATTGCAGATTCTCAGATAAGCGTCCTCGGTAGTCGAAGGTATAATTCCCCAACCCAACAGGGGTGACCTTCTCCGGTTGAAGGAGAGAGGAACAGATCTGGAGCGCCCTGGTTAACCGCAGCCCTGACTTAGAAGCCACGAGAATCAAAAGCTTAAACAGTTCCTAATTGTACTGTAAAACTCGAAGGAAAATATTTTCAATACTCTGTCCTCTTTAATCTAAACATGATTTAATTTCAACTCCACTGTTCGCTCGATACCACCAAGACCATTCAAATTTGTATTTCGTAACCTTCCCTGAGCCTCCTGCAGATGGATTTCAAAGGAGGGGGCGTATTTAGATGATCCCAGGTCCACAGTGGCTAAATAAATATTGAAGACAGCTGTACTCCAGATCTCTATCGGGCTTATCCCTGGAACGGGACAGGGAGCCAAACGGGGGAGGGAGGGTCCCAGGAGGCACCAGAGGGTCCCTTCCCAAAGTCAAAGGAGTTATCGAGCTCAGCCTGGTTTAGGCCAACAACCTGCATTAGACTTGCCATCACTTTTTCCCCCTCCTTAAAATGGGAAAGGATACCAGGAATCAAACCCACGATCCTTGGTAGGGCAAAGAAGATGCTTCATCCACCAACGTCTCATCCCTCTAGTACAGAGGCCACCAGCTTGCCAACTTCAAGACTTGTGTCTTGAGTCCATGCTGGCTGAGGAATTCTGGGAGTTGAAGGCCACAAGTCTTGAAGTTGCCAAGGTTGGAGATGCCTTCTCTGGTATCTCCTTGTGAATGGTGACCTCACAGCCAAACCTTGTCCCGGTGGGGGGGGGGGCGCAGGGGGAGCAAACAAATTGGTTGTAACTGCCCTCTTACCTTTTCCAACACACCCAGAGAGACGCTCTCGCCTTGTCCTGCATTAAAGACTCTCCTGCCAAATCTACCAAACGCCACTAAGAGGGCAAACAAGATAAGAAGAAAAGAATTTGTAATTTGTGTTTCTTCTCCAGGCTGCAGAACGCAGAGAAGAATCGCTTGGCCAGAGTTTCTTGACAAAGGTGATGTTCTTAGTCCTCCCCTTCCCCTTTCCCTTCCCTTCCTTTCCATTCCTTTCTTTTCTTTCCTTTTCTTTTTCTTCCAGCTATCTTTCGCACACTGAAGGGGGCTTTTCTCCCTGGCCCACCGCCGCTTGCCTGCCTCCAAGAATTATGCTCCTGTTAAGTCCGATGCCGACACCTGATAGGCCTGGAGGAACTTCTCAGCGTGCCGGGCCAGAGGGCCAGAGGGAGAGGTGGAAGGTGAGGAGGAGAAGGCTGCTGGTGCCCGTCCACCTTGCCTTTTGACGCCAGGACACATGGCTGGATCTGCAGCTCCAGCCAAGCCCAACTCCTGCTCTTGGGAAGAGGGGGAAAGGCCCGGCTGTGGAGGTCTGCGCAGGGACCTCGCGCGGAGGATCCAAGTGGAATGTGGGGAGCGGAGGACATATTAATGATTCTATAATGGGAACCAAATGCTGAGGTTCAAAGTTAAATCCTTCATAATCTACAGTCACTTTAGGTTATGCCAGGCTCCAAAAGGGATTGTTTTTCAAGGCAAAGCATTGTGGGTAAAATGCTCTAAATTCCCAAGGAGGCAATAGGGTTGGGATATATTTGGCTGCTCGGAGAAGACTCTTCCTCCCCCCTCCTCTGGTTCTTCTCTTCCGCGCAAAGAAAGGGGCCCTTCTCGCATCTCCTCCTTCAGCCTCTGCCTGCTGCTGAGCCCGAACTCAGGTGGCCCTTTGCCACTTGGAAGCTCCTGGGCCATTAAAGTTCTCCCAGCACGAAAGAAAATACGTTTTCCCGGCAGGGTGGGGCCGGGGGAGAGCTTCTGAAGAGCGGAGGTGGGCCAACTCTCAGTGTGGGGGGCGCCACGGCCTCCCGCCCCAGCCACGCGGAGCAGGCGGAGAAGTGAAGAAGGCTGCCAAAGAGGCCTGTGGTTCTTCTGAAGCAGCCGTACCTGCAGAGAGAACAGCGCCGTGCGGCTTCTGCCTTCCTCCGAGGAGAAGGCTGGATGAAGCTCATCATGGGAGGAGATGGGTCCTTGGGTCCATATGGGCTTGAGGTTGGAGAGGCAAGCCACCAAAACTCTGTTCCAGGAGGCCCAGCTCTCCATGCATGGGGTCATGTGCTCCCGGGCTAAACCCAGACTGTGTGCCTGTGTGTGTGTGTCTGTTTTGTCTGAAGGCGTGGTGCTCCCATCTCCCCTTCAGCCAAGTTCCTCCACCTTCCAGGGATGTGGGTGCAAGCTGGATTTGATGGGCTTTCCCTTTGAACGAGAATTGGACCTTCAAAAAGCAAGACGGGGAGAAAATTGAGTAGTGTTGCTGGAGAAGGCGTGTCAGCCCCTGCTTTGCTGCTGCTTCGGCTGCCATTGAAAGGGGAGGGAGGGGGCATGGTATTTGGGAGGGGAATCATGATGTGCTGGAGGAAGATTCTGGACGCTGACCTGACCATCTTACTGTGCATGTGGAGGAAGGGAGTTTCCCGCCAAGGTTAACGGTCCAGCATTCCATCCTGGTGATGCCTTTTGAAGTTATCTCCCACCTGACAGTTGGGTGCATTATAATTGGACTATGGACTGGGGTGCCAAGGGGAGGGGGTTGAATTATACATGATACTCTTCGCTTTCGTGCCTAATTAACCAGATTCAGCTTAGCTTTGCTACTGTTCGTTTATAATTAGTAAAAGTACACTTGATTTCAAACAAATGGAGTTGAGTGGTTTCTTTCCTGATCATTAAATGAAGGCGCACCTGACAAGGCGCCTGCGCATTCCTTGGGCAGCAAAGGGGACTAGCAAAAGCTCCGGAGCGCATAACACCAGGCCAGTCACTGGAAGGCAAAATCAAAAACTGCCTCTCCCTTACTTTGGCCACGTCATGCGGAGGAATCCACTGGAGAAGGCCATCGTCTTTGGAAGAGTTGTCGCTTAGGAAGCTGAGCCACCAAAGAGCACGATGGTTGGAGACCCCCCCCCAAACACCCTCTGACTCCAGCCAGCGCGGAGAACGACTCGAAGAAGCAGCGCAAGATCAGAAGAGGTGGGGAGACCACCTGGCCCATAGAATCGCCAAGAGTTGGACACGCCTGAACGGATGGCATCATCATGATGTTCTTTCCCTTGGATAGTTTGTAAGGATCACACCTGTATATCAGAAAAACAAAGCAGGAAGGGACCTTAGAGGTCTTCTAGTCCACCTCCCTGCTCAAGCAGGAGAGCCAGACAAAAGACTGTCCAATCTTATCTTGAAAACCTCCAATGGTGGAGCATTTACAATTTCTGGAGGCAAGTTTCTCCACTGATCAATTGTCCTCACTGTTAGGAACTTTCTCCTCAGTTCTAAGTTGCTTCTCTCCTTGATGAGTTTCCACCCATTGCTTCTTGTCCTGCCTTCAGGTGCCTTGGAGAATAGTTTGACTCCCTCTTCTTTGTGGCAACCCCTGAGATATTGGAAGACAGACATCATGTCTCACTTAGTCTTCCCTTTCATTAAACTAAACATACCCAGTTCCTTCAACCGTTCTTCATATATTTTAATCTCCAATCTCCTGATCCTCTTTGTTGCTCTTCTCTGCACTCTTTCTAGAGTCTCAACTTCTTTTCTACATCGTGGTGACCAAACCCGGATGCCGTATTCCAAGTGTGGTCCTACCAAAGCATTATAAAGTGATGCTAACACTTCGTGTGATTCTGGGAGTTGAAGCCTTAACTTTGCCAAATTTGGAGAGCCCCATTCTTGTCCAAGCCAACAAAACCCAACTGTCCTTCAGTTTAGCTCAGCAAGGAGATTCACAGGAGTTAGTGTAAATATGTTTTATTTCCATTTCATTCCGTACAATCACATGTATACTGTGCATAACCGGGGCATATAACATTGAACAATAAACAGGAGTTAGATGAGGCTCAGAGCAATCACAATTTTTTAAAAATAAAACCTTACTGAGGAATATGAACTTTGACTGATTCATCAACCAGTTTATATTTCTTTTAATTTGTGATGCAGATGAAAATAATAATTCTGGAGCAAGAAGCGTATTTTCTTTGTTTATAAATGACGCACATATGCTTTGTAGCATCCTAGAGAGATTTTTCTATTCTGTGGTGGAAGATCTGTCTTGGCCTCAGCTGTTGATATCCAACAATGGCATTGGAAATAAAGGTGGATTTTAACCTAATAGCCAACAGACCAAAACTGATCTGTTTTTGCTTAAGCAAGTTAATTAGTTTGAGAGGGCTTGGTTGAATCCACTGATTGGCTACTTGCCCCACTTCAGTTCTTTAACCTCCCACAAGTTATAGTTTCTGCCAACTTTTTCTGCCAGCCCTGAGGATTCTGGGAATTGCAACCACAACACTTGGTTACTTGATTGAGGATTCGGAGGTCATCTAGTCCAACCCTCTACTCGAGCAGGAGACCCTACACCATTTCAGACAATCTCCAATCTCTCCTTAAAAACCTCCAGTGTTGGAGCACCAAAACCTCTGAAGACAAGCTGTTCCACTAATTAATTGTCCTCACTGCCAGGAAATTTCTCCTTATTTCTAAGTTGCTTCTCTCCTTGATTAGTTTCCATCCGTTGCTTCTCGTCCTGCCTTCAGGTGCTTTGGAGAATAGGTCAAACCCCTCCACTCTGTGGCAGCCGCACAAATATTGGAAGATGGCTATCATGTCACCCCTAGTCCTTTTTTCCCCTGCAAACGTTCTTTATAAATTTTAGCCTTCAACCCCCAAATCATCTTGGTTGCTCTTCTCTGCACTCTTTCTAAAATCTCAGCCTCTGAGAAGGGAGAATAATCAGCAAAGGAGAATCATATTATTGCTACATCCTTCGACGCTTGCAGATCCATCTGGCCAGTTACTATGAGGCAGAAAAGTCTGGACTAGATTAGACCGGTTTAAATCTCAGTCGTAATCCCACAAAGGTATTTTTTGCTTCTGGATTGAAGGACTTCATCTCCAGGAATCGGGATTTCTGCTTCAAGCAAGCTATTCAAGCTTCCTCTCTTCCCCGGTCTGTTTTACTTTATCTCCAAACAGTGTTTTGGAAAGTAATTTCCTCCCCCTCCCTGCTCTCCCCCCCCCCCTAAGCCACCCTCTCTGCCAGGACACCTTCATCAACGTCTGTTTGCAAGAGGCAAGGCCGGAAGAGAAGGCTTCGTTCCGCCTCTTCGTTCTTTCAAGAACCCCGCAAAGAAATGGGGGATTAAGGGAAATGGACGTACCTGACATGGGGCTGTTCCAAATGACCCAGAGCTCGCATCCATAAAGCGGCAAACTTTGAGGAGGGGGGAAACATTTCGGCTGGCGCTCGCTCTTGGCCTCCCTTCAGGAGGGGAATCCAAGCGTCTTCAGAAACCTTAGGAGAAACTTTGCAGGATTCGTGACAGATGGATGGACCACGCGGCTGCTTGGAAACAGATGTGAGGTGGGCTGGGGGGGGAGGGGGAGGCGCAGCATTTACCTTGTAAAATATGAGGGTTGAAATCCAAATGGCAAAGGGTGAACTCGTGAGTGCAGGTAACTTTGGAGATTCTCCTGTTAGAGCAGTGTTTCTCAACCTTGGCAACTTGAAGATGTCCGGACTTCAACTCCCAGAATTCCCCAGCCAGCATTCGCTGGCTGGGGAATTCTGGGAGTTGAAGTCCGGACATCTTCAAGTTGCCAAGGTTGAGAAACACTGTGTTAGAGGCAAGGGAGGGGCAGCTGTCTCTATCCCCCCCACCCTGCCTATCCCTCCGCTCTGGTGTGGCAACACTGAAGCCTCAAAATAGCCTGTGGCCAGGTCAGCTTCATGGTTGACACTTTAGTTGTGTCTGCATTTATTGTTTATTTTCTATAAGCCGCCTAGAATTGCCATATCAATGAGTGTGGTAGCATATAAATCTAATAAATAAATACATTTTAGAAGTTGTGAATGCTCCAACACTGGAAGTTTTTAAAGAAGATGTTGGATAGCCATTTGCCTGAAGTGGTGTAGGGTTTCCTGCCTGAGCAGGGGGTTGGACTAGAAGACCTCCAAGGTCCCTTCCAACTCTGCTTATTCTATTCTATTCTAAACAATGACACCTTTTCTTTGAAAATCCTTCCCTGCTCATCCAAGAAGCTTCTTCAGTTCTGCTCTGAGCTGTGCAGAAACGAAATGTTTTCATTTAACAGGCATTGAAATCATACACGGGGCAGCGCTGTGAAACAAGGCCTGGGTGGAGAGAGAGATGACACGGCTGACTGGGAGAAGGAGAGGGTTTTGAAGTCTAGCGGTGGATGAGCCCGTGGAGCCAAATCTCCAGGAAAAAATCCGTGGGATGTCTGCCATGAAACAGCCTGTCTCTGATTGGATAACCCCAGCGGGGTCTCCTGGTAGCCAAGGGACAATCCGTGGCTGGCGGCAGCCAAGAGAGCTTCCTTGATGACACGATGGGCATCTTTCCACCCTTGAAGGAGAGGAATGCTGGAGCCACTCCCGGCTGCCCATCAGACAGACAGCAGCACCACCCAAGGAGGGGCTGAGAGAGGCTGGGAATTCTCGGGGTCATTCGCATCATTTCTTCCACTGAGAAGAAGGAAGCCGAATTCCAATGAAGCAACTGAGGGAGGAAGATCGGGCCCTCCCAAAGGACTCCTCGCCTTTGGGGTGAGAATGAAGCGGTCTCTTTCTTTGGGGGAGACGGCTGGTCCACAAATATTGAACAAGCATGCCAGCAAGCGAAGAAGCCACAGGTGGAACTCTTCCCAGGAGGGCTCCTCTGAGGTCCTTACAGATGACAGATCAACAGAGTTGGAAGGGACCTTGTGGGTCATCCAGTCCAACCCCCCTGCACTATTTCTGACCGATGGCAGATCCGGTCTCTTCTTGAAGCTCCCACAACGTCCAAAGGCAACTTCTGTTCCGTGGTTTGATTGTTCTCACTATCAGAAAACTTCTCCTGGGTCAATGCTAGTCACCTAGGCTGCCCAGTAGCTCCTCCTGGAACCAAAAGGTTCCTCTACTGGTTGATTCTGCCTGGTTGAGAAGCAGGTTCAGCTAGAAGACCCCCAAGGTCCCTTCCAGTTTTCCCATCCTTCTGTTTTTCTTCTGGAGGCTAAAACCTATGAAGAATGGTTACAGGAATTCAGTGTACATCTACCTCAATGAAAATAAGGACTAGGGATGACATGACAGCAGCCTTCCAGTATTTGAGGCACGGTCACAAAGAAGAGAGAGTCAAGCTATCCTCCGAAGCCCCTGAAGGCAGAAGAAGAAGCAATGGGTGGAAACCAGTCAAGGAGAGACGCAAATCTGGAGCTAAGGAGACGTTTTCTGACAGTGAGCACAATTAATCAGTGGGACAATTGATTGTCTCCAGAGGTTATGGGTGCTCCATCACTGGAGGCTTTTAAGAAGAGATTCAGACAACAATTGTCTGAAATGGTAGAGGGTCTCCTGCTTGAGAAGACCTCCAAGGTCCCTTCCAAGTGGGCTATTCTGTAGTCCCTGATCAATTAATCAGTGGAAGGACTTCCCTCCAGAAGCTGTGGGAGCTCCATCACTGGAGGTTTTCAAGACGAGATTGGACAACCATTTGTCTGGAATAATGTAGGGTCTCCTGCTTGGGCAGTGGGTTGGACTAGAAGACCTCCAAGGCCCCTTTTAACTCTGTCCTTCTGTTATTCTTCTGGAGCATCTTCGGGTGGGCTGTCTTTTGTTGTTCAACCTCACCAGCTCATCCAGCCCCACGCTTGACCTTTCTCCTTCTGCTTCCGGGTCATCCCAGGTAGCTTCTCCTTGCAAATGGAAAGGGAATAAGCCAAACCATTTAATCCTCTTGGATGTTTTGGAGTTTAGTCTGTAAATCAATTCAATGAATCAGAACCATCACATGTTTCCAGTTAGTCCAACGAAAGCCAGATTATTTTTCTTTCCTTTTAAATAAAACAAGGGATTAGATTAGAACTTGCTAAAGGGGGTGGATGGGAGGTCATGCCCACCCACCCCCTTTCTCTGATAGACCCAGGAGGAAAGGCAGAGAGGGCTCAGTTTGGTCACAGGGGGTGGGGGGGCAGTATCTTTTTTTTAAATAGAAAAATTCATGCATTGATTTTTGCTTCTAAACCAGTGTTTCTCAACCTTGGCAACTTGAAGATGTCTGGACTTCAACTCCCAGAATTCCCCAGCCAGTGAATGCTTCAAGAAATCCAGAAGGTGACAAAAAGGTTACTCACTCCTCTTCTGTTCTTACTCAGACCTGGCTTACTCAGACTCAGCACCAACATCATGTGCTCTTTCTGCCCTGGCACTTCACGGACAAAGTTGTTTAGAAACGACAACACAACCACAGCGGCCAAGAAGAGGAGTGAGTAACCTTTTTGTCACCTTCGGGATTTCTCTGACAGTTGCACAACTTCACTTTGCATCATCACTTTGAGCATCCTGCCTGGGGTCACAACAGCTGTGAGATGAGTCTCCACTGAACAGAATGCAATAAAGATTCCTAGAAGACTTTTTCGCAAGATTATTTTAAAGCATGGCTGACTTCAGCACGAGCTACTTCTATGTAAACCTCTAGTCATGGATTCCTCTTCCACATTAATGTGACCCTTCCGGACGGAGGAGCTGGAGCTGATTTGACAAAGATGGACCAGGGGCCTCCAAATCAGCCACTTCACATCTCCTGTTGTGCTGCAGAGAGTCACACTTTCCATTTTTGAAACCACCTGCATCTCATCTTCTCATACCAACCTCTTGCTAGGTTCTCAGAATGACAGGATTGGGAGGGACCTCGGAGGTCTTCTAGCCCAACCCCCTTGCTCAAGCAGGAGACCCCCTACTGTTTCAGACAAGTGGCTGTCCAGTCTCTTCTTGAAAACCTCCAGTGATGGAGAGCCCACAACTTCTAGTGGGAAGCTGTTCCACTGGAAGTTTCTCCTTAGTTCCATGTTGCTTTTCTCCTTGATTACTTTCATCATTTTTTTTCTTGTCCTGCTCCCCTCTGATGCTTCGGAGGTGGAACCCCTCTTCTTTGCCCCTCAGATATTGGAAGACTGCTGTCCTCTCACCCCCGGTCCTTCTAGACTAGCCACGTCCAATTCCTACAACTGTTCTTTA
This sequence comes from Thamnophis elegans, assembly GCF_009769535.1. Classification (NCBI taxonomy): domain Eukaryota; kingdom Metazoa; phylum Chordata; class Lepidosauria; order Squamata; family Natricidae; genus Thamnophis; species Thamnophis elegans. Next base: position 827,730 of record NC_045549.1, on the reverse strand, counting down.
TGTGTTGGCCTCCAGACCCCAATCGTCCTTGTTGCTCTTCTCTGCACTTTTAAATAGCAATTAAATAGCCGTTAGACTTATATACCGCTTCATAGGGCTTTCAGCCCTCTCTAAGCGGTTTACAGAGTCATCATATTTCCCCCAACAGCAATCCGGGTCCTCATTTTAGCCACCTTGGAAGGATGGAAGGCTGAGTCAACCCTGAGCCGGTGAGATTTGAACAGCTGAACTGCAGAACTGCAGTCAGCTGAAGTAGCCTGCAGTGCTGCATTTAACCACTTTTTCTAAGGCCCCCACATTCCCCCTCCATCTTCCTTCCACCTGCTTCGTTCACACATTTACTGGGATACCCCAAAGGGGCTTTTTCAGGAGGAAACTGGACTTTCTGGTTTTTCTTGGAAGATGCTTTGCTTCTCATCCACGAAGCTTCTTCAGCTCTGACAGGACAGAGGGGCAGGAATGTCCTTGCAAACATCCTCCCTTCCCCACTATCCTGTCAGAGTTGAAGAAGCTTCTTGGATGAGAAGCTAAACGTTTTCAAAAGAAAGAAAGAGAAAGTCCAGTTGCCTCTTGGAAAAAGCACCTTTTGACCTGGATGATGGAGAATCTCTTCAGATGTTTCCTGAGATATATTGTTTTCAGCTTCTGGAGGAAAACCCAGCCTTCTGCTCACCCATAAATTTTCACTGCATGAATTCCAGCCTGTTACAAAATGAGGCATGTCTCTCTTCCAAAGTCAGCAATTCCCTCAACCTGGAAAGCAGAAAATGCTTCCCCCCCCCCTCCGAAAACCAATGACTTCTGGAATGAACTTTCATCAACGGGATCCCAGTTCTCCATTAAACTAGACTTTAGCTCCTGCTAACCATCATCTGTGAACAATTCAAGGCACCGTTGACCCCCAAAGTGGGCAGGAGCCCTTCCCCGCTTGGCTCCTGCCTGACAGGACTCCTCCCTGCTCCTTCCCAATTTCTCGGAGAGTTTTGCAGTCTCAGTTTTCCCATCTGGGTGCCAAATCAGAAGCAGGAGGAATTTGTTGGTGGTGGTTTCCTGACAGAGCAGCATGGGGGAAGCTCCTTTCTGGAGAAGGTTGGCCGGGTTCCATGCAGAAGGGAGGGATGCGCTTTCATGTGGGAGGAAGCCATCGAGGTTCCTTCGGCAGCAAAGGTGAGGCTGGGTGGATGCAGCTCCCCAGGGGCTCAACTGGGGGGGGGTTGCTCTGGACCGATGGACCCCAACTTCTATCAACCACTTCTTCAGAATCTTGCCTAGCATCCCAGCCCTTTCCATAGAGGAAGAGACACAAGATAACATAAAAATATCAATGTATAAGGCTCTGGTAAGGCCACACGTGGAATATTGCATCCATTTTGGTCCCCACAATATAAAAAAAGATGTTGGGACTCTAGAAGAAGTTCAGAGAAGAGCAACTAAGATGATTAAAGGCCTGGAGACTAAAACATCTGAAGAACGGTTGCAGGAACTGGGTCTGTCTCGTCTAACGAAGAGGAGGGGTGACATGATAGCAGTCTTCAGACAGGGAGGGCAGTTAATCAGTGGAACTGCCTGCCTCCAGAAGTTGTGGGTGCTCCATCACTGGAGGCTTTTAAGAAGAGGTTGGACACCCATTTGTCTGAAATGGTAGAGGGTCTCCTGCTTGAGCAGGGGGCTGGACTAGAAGACCTCTAGATTCCATCCATTTTCTATTTGTTGTGCAGTTCCATTGGTTTGTGCACAAGAGAGACCTAAGTGGCCTTTACCCGGAAAGCATAGGATAGCATGATATATGTTATACTTCGAGCTTTGATAAGAACCTTCTCTGAAGCCAGAAGATCTGGTCTGAGCTTCAGCAGCTAATTGAGTCTCAAATCTCCTTGGCGGTTATTGACTAAGTCTTCTTCCATGGGCCATGTTTCACTTCCTCCATTTCATCTCAGTTCCACTCCATCTCTGCCCACCAAGAAATCCCTTCCTCCCGCTCTCAGTTGCTGATGTCCCCATCTTAGAATTGAATGAATGAGCTGGGAGGGACCTTGGAAGTCTTCTAGTCCAGCCCCCTGCTCAGGCAGGAAGTGACTCTCTAGATCACAGCTATCCAAACTTGGGAACTTTAAGACTTGTGGACTTCAACTCCCAGAATTCCCCATAGCTGGCTGGGGAAATCCAGGAGTTGAAGTCCACAAGTCTTAAAGTTCCCAAGTTTGGATAGCTGTAATCTAGACTCTTCTTAAAAGCCCCCGGTGATGGAGCCCCCACAACTTCTGGAGCCAAGCCATTCCACTGGTGAATTGTCCTCCCTGTTCGGAAGTGTCTCCTTAATTTCAGGTTGCTTCTCTCTTTCCAAAGCTGGTGGTTCATGAAGGGTATTCCCATATTTGGGGCCATCCCATCTTCCTCGTGGGCCTTTGCAATCAAGGGCCACGTTCCCATCTCAGAGCCTGACCCCCTTCGTAAACACAGAATGAGGGGAGCAATTAGGGAAAAAGAGGTAAGCAGGAAGCGGGGAGGCCCATCTTCATCCCCAGATGGACGAGATGAGTGGCAGGAGGGGAAGGCGGAATTCACAGGCGGAGACAAAGAGGTCGCCCCATGCATTGTGTAAACGAAGTCCCCCACCTCTCCTTAAATTACAAACTAATTCCGTCTGTCAGGCCGGGAGGGGGAGACCCACCTCCGGAAAGCATCAAGGACCTTCCGGAGATGAGCCAGTTGCCTTCCACGGCTCTACCTGGACTCCAGGGAGCCGGTGGCATTTTCCCTAATGGGAAACCTCTCCTGGTGGGAGTGAAAGACAGGCCCACCCACCCATCCCCATCGTTAGAGGACGGAGAGCAGGAGACGGAGGAGGCCTTGGTCCAGGGTGGTCCCCAGGGGCAGAGAAGTCAAGAGGTCCACCACAAAGATGTCTACCCAAAGAGCACAGAGAAGAGTCACTAAGAGGGTCGTTCGGACTTCAGACAATTTCTCACCGGCCGTAAGTCGAGGGCTACCAATGCTCTTTTTAAGGATCAGAGTGGATGAAAGTTGGAAGAGACCTTGGAGGTCATCCAGTCTGATCCCCCGTTCAGTGCAGGAGATGCCCTGGGGCTGGAAATGCCCCCCAATTGAACCTGGCAACCCTTGGCTGCATTTTCTGACCCACCATTAGTCCCTCCCTCCCTCCCTCCCCCCCTCCCTCCTCTGACCACCTGTGTGTCCATCTGAGTCTTGAAGAGCTCCGAATCGTTTGCGGTGGCCCTGCGAGAACCCGGCTGCCGTTTGTGGCTTTGCTTCCAAAAGGCTGTCCTCGGCTTATAACCGTTCAAAGTTACGGCACTGTAGAAAGTGAGATGACGCAGGGGGAGACAGACCCAAAGTATGAAATTTGGGGAATTTACAGTATAGGAGAAGCTTTGGAGGTGAGGGGGAGATGCAGGGAGTCCCTTCCGTTGTCGTCTCTGTGTGTGTGCTTGCGCGCGGGGGGGGGGGGGCATATGAACAAAAACAGTAGCAGATTCACTGATTCTCTCTCCCCCTCTTCCTTTCTTCTTTCCTTCTTCTTTTTTCTCCTTCCTTCCCTTCCTTCCAAAGCAGAAACAAAAGAAGAAACACGGAGGAGGGAATCTGTCTGGATATGAATGTATAAAATCTTTTATTTTGTTTCAGCCTCACTTTTCCTCCTTTGGATTTGCTCCTTTCCCACGTAGTCAGAAATCTTTCTCTCTTTCCTTCTCTTCCTTCCTTCTTCCCTTTCCTCCTCCCCACCCTTTCTCCCTACTTCCCTCCTTTTTATCCCTCCCAACCTTTCTCCCTCACCTCCTTCCTGCTCTTCCTTCCTTCTTTCCTTCCTCCCTGCCTCCCTCCCTCCCTCCCATCATACAAGTCATGAATTTTCATCATACAATCATGATCACCATCCAAAGTGCACATTTCCCCCTAGTATCCTTCCCTCCCTCTCTCTCTCTCTCTTCCTCTTCCTCCCCCCCCCCTCCCCTCCCGTGTGTGTGTCTGTGTAAGATTCTCCTCCCGCTCTCCGTGGAGGATCCAGAGTTTTCCAGAGCGGCTGCCAAGATCCCCTTGAGGTGACCCTCCTCTGCTCCTGGGTCCTCCAGGGCTCCTTCCAGAGATGTATATTTTGTTCTGCTCCACTGGAGCATCCGGAGCCGGCTGGGTCTGGGACGAGGGGAACTGGAGGGGATCAAAGCGGATGGGGGAGAAGCGCCCCTCTGTACCCGCGGCAGCAGCATTTTCCATCCAGGGGAGGCGGGGAGCCTCAGCCCCAAGGAGGACAGGTAGCCCCCCCCCACCTTACCAGCACAATGGAGCCCAGCCCCACGGTGGCTAAGCGAGACGTTTGTGAAGGGAAATGGGCCCCATTTCACCACCTTTCTCGCCACCGTTGCTGAATGAATCCCTGCAGTTGTTAAGCTAGTATCCCGGTTGTTAAGTGAATCTGACTCTCCCCATCGACTTTGCTTATCAGAAGGTCCTAAAAGTGAATCACGGGACATAATGCTGAGTCAGTTGCCAAGCGCCCGAATTTTGATCATGTTACGTGGATGCTGTAACAGTCATAAGCGTGAAGCATGGTCATAAGTCACTTTTTTCAGTGCTGTTATAACTTCGAATGCTGTAAAAGCTCACTTTAGAACTGTCTCACCCAACAAGTGCAGAACTGTCTGTTATTCTATTCTATTCTCTATTCTCTATTCTCTATTCTCTATTCTCTATTCTCTATTCTCTATTCTCTATTCTCTATTCTCTATTCTCTATTCTCTATTCTCTATTCTCTATTCTCTATTCTCTATTCTCTATTCTCTATTCTCTATTCTCTATTCTCTATTCTCTATTCTCTATTCTCTATTCTCTATTCTCTATTCTCTATTCTATTCTATTATCTATTCTATTCTATTCTATATTATATTCTCTATTCTATTATATTCTCTATTCTCTATTGTATTCTATTCTCTTCTCTATTCTACAGACCTTGGGGGCAGTGACCTTGGGGTCCTCCTGACCCCTTCTATGATAACTCCTTGCTTCCCTCAATGTTTGCAACAGACCCCAAACCCTCCAAGAAGGACAAATGCCCCCGGGGAGAGGGGGAGGCCTGGGCCACAGAATATTTGGGAAGCAGAGAGGCAGCAGGAGGAATCCCTGGAGGAGGAGAAGCCAACATGATGAGCAGAAGCCATGAGGTGGAAGTGGGCAATGGGAAGGAAATGAGCACTCCGGGCGTCCCTAGTAGCCACGCGGTGGTGGAAACCGCGTCCGTTGGCTGCCTGGGAGTGGCTGTCTGTGGTGCTCCTGAGCGGAGGGACCATGTCTACATCAGCCAAGGCTGGATAGGCGAGATGAGCTCATGGCCTTCCGCGGGGTCCCTCCTTATGACTAAGGGAGAGTAATAGGGCTGGTCCTCGGTTGGTGCAGCCAAAGGAAACATCCGCTCTGGCGGTCATCATTACTCCCTTCAACAGCTGGCTTGAAGATGGCCTGAACATCCCTGGGTGTTTCCAGCTGCCAAAAAAAGGCAACCCCTGGAGATGAAGTAGACGGAGGGATCTCCAACCTCAGCCACCTTAAGACTCGTGGACTTCAACTCCCAGAATTCCCCAGCCGGCCATGGCTGCATCATGTACACGACCTGGATTAGGGAGTTGAGCCAGGGAGTTTAGCTGCAGGTATAGAGAGTGAATTCCTGGGTGCCCCATCAAACAGACCATCCAAGAGGGAGATTTAGCCGGTGGCAGAAAAGAGTCAACTGTTTAGACCAAACCTGGGAACTTTTAAGACTTGTGGACTTCAAGTCCCAGAATTCCCCTGCCGGCCATTGTAGGCATTTCTCTGGTGCCCCATTCCGAAGCTTTCTCTGGCCTATAAAAGATCATATAGGGCAGTGTTTCTCAACCTTGGCGACTTTAAGTCCCGTGGACTTCAACTCCCAGAATTCTGGGAGTTGAAGTCCACGGGACTTAAAGTCGCCAAGGTTGAGAAACACTGTCATAGGGTTTTTGCAACCAGCGCTTACGTCCTTCAGCCTCCCTTGGCCATGACGACGCGACCACATTCTGTCCTTGGTCCCATCTTCAGGGCGTGATGCCAGGTGATGGGGAAGATCTCTCCACCTGGCACACGATGATGCAAATTTGCAGGACACCAGTGGGTGGGCCTTAAACTCTTTTTAACTTTGTAACTTTTTAAAAAATTACTGAAGACCCCATTTGGGACAAAGGAAAGAAAGCTGGGGAAATGTTTAAAAACCAAGTTAAAATGCACAAAAACCCAAATACTCTTGGCCCGCGTAAAGGGTCTACTCATGATGTAACCTTCACGCTCCCAGCACATTCTCTTGGCATTAAATTCCATTGAAATGGTGGCATTGCTGTAATTCTTGGCTGTACATGTCCTTCTTCTCCTTTCCGCCCTTGAATTCCCCACCAGGTTTTTGCCTGGTTGGGGGGGCTAGTCAAACCCACAGAGAAGCAAATTTCTACTCAACTTGGAGGTCAACGCTGGCATTTTGCTTGAACCCAACTAAGAGGATTAATGGCCTGGAGGCTAAAACATATGAAGAACAGGTGCAGGATTTGGGCTTGGAATCTTTTATTCAATCTGAAGAAGAGAAAGACATGAGTTGGGGGGGGGGGGGGACATGATTAGCAGTAGACCAGTATTTGAGCGGCTGCCCCAAAGAAGAGGGGGTCAACTTATTTTCCAAGGCACCAGAAGGCAGGAGAAGAGACAATGGATGGAAACTCATCAAGGAGAGAAGCAACTTGGAATTAAGGAGAAACTTCTTAACTGTCTGCTGCCAATCACCTCCAATAGACCGATCAGATCCCACAGATTAGGCCTCCTCCGAATTCCATCCGCCGGCCAGTGTCGACTGGCGACTACCCGGAGGAGAGCCTTCTCTGTGGCTGCTCCGACCCTCTGGAACGAGCTCCCCGTGGAGATTCGAACCCTCACCACCCTCCAGGCCTTCCGCAAAGCCCTTAAAACCTGGCTGTTCCGACAGGCCTGGGGCTAAAGAGCTGTTGCTCCCGTCTCGAATGGTATGACTGTTGTGTGTTTTTAAATTATGCATTGTTATGTTTCGTCTTTTATTTTTTGTCTGTATCCCCCTTCCCTGATTTGAATTGTGAGCCGCCCTGAGTCACCTTTGGGGGAAAAGGGCGGCATATAAGTATAATAAAATAAAATCAATCAATCAATCAAACCGTGAGAATGATTAACCAGTGGAACAACTTGCCACCAGAAGTTATGGATGCTCCATCACTGGAGGTTTTTAAGAAGAGACTGGACAGCCATTTGTCTAAAATCACACAGGGTCTCCTGCTTGAGCAAGGGGTTGGACTAGAAGACCTCCAAGGTCCCTTCCAGTTCTATTCTGAATTCAATTGCGGGTGGGGGGAGAAAGACGCCAAGAAGAAGACAATTTCTGGACCAGCCCAATCTTCCCCAAAGCCTCTGGGGTGGGCACTTCTGAATTGTGCAAACTTCCTACAGCCTTCAAAGGCAGGTGGGGGCTCAGGCATCGCTCAGCCCCCAGGCCCAGGAGAGAGAGAGAGAGAGAAGGGAGCACTGCTTTGCAAAGGCAGTGATTAAACACTCTTGCAATCAAGGCAGGATCCTAAATCAACTTTGAAGGCACGCTTGGGTTGCACTCCTGGAGGATGTGGCCATTTGGTTCGAATTAGGCTGCGCATAAAAGCTCCCTCTGTGAGAGGGAGAGACACACACAGACACACACACACACCCTTGACAGACGAAAGCAGACCCTCTCGCTCTGCCTCTTTCTTTCTGGATGGGTTCACGGGACATCTTTTCGGTGTTTCCTGTCCTAATTGGTCGCAGAGCCGCAGCCCAGCTGCTGCCAAAGGCCTCGTCCGCTTCCCATTTGCAAGGACAGCAGCCGAGAAGCCTGATCCGAGGAAACCAGGAACATCCCTGAGGTCCACAAGGCACCGAATGGCCAAGATGGACCTCATGAAGGACTGGAATGCAAACCGCTCCTAACCTCTCAGATGCCGGACAGGTAGAACTGAAGAAGCTTCCTGGGTGAGAACCGAAACATCTTCAAGGAGAAACCAAGAAAGTCCAGTTGCCTCTTGAAGAAAGCACTTTTGGGGCAAGCAGGACCTGGAGGACGGAGAATTTCAATTCAGAATAGAGTTGGAAGGGACCTTGGAGGTCTCCTAGTCCAGTGTTTCTCAACCTTGGCAACTTGAAGATGCCTGGACTTCAACTCCCAGAATCCCCCAGCCAGCATTCGCTGGCTGGGGAATTCTGGGAGTTGAAGTCCAGACATCTTCAAGTTGCCAAGGTTGAGAAACACTGTCCTAGTCCACCCCCTGCTCAAGCAGGAGACCCTCTACCATCTCAGACAAATACCTGTCCAGTATCTTCTTGAAAGGCTCCACTGATGGAGAGCCCACGATTTCTAGAGGCAAGCCGTCCCACTGGTCAATTCTTCTCCCCCTGTTAGAAAATTAATTCTTAACTTAATCCCTAATTCCCGGTGGCTTCTCTCCTTGGTGAGTTTCCATCCATTGTTTCTTGGCCTTCAGGGGCTTTGGAGAGGAAGTTGACCCCCTCCTCTTTGTGGCAACCCCACAAATACCAGAATGCTACTCTCATGTCCCTCCTTCTCTCTAAACTAGAGAGACCCAATTCCTGCCACCGTTCTTTGCATGTTTTAATCTCCAGGCCTTCCATGTCTATGGAGAACCTCCAGAGACCGTCAGCCTATATAACCAGGTTCATTTTTGGGGGGCTGCACTCCAACAGGACCCCAGGATTCTCCCTACGAAGCCGGGTAACCGTGGTTTTCTACCCTCCAGATTCTTCAATGGGTCACAAAAAGACTCGACCTCTTTTAAAATGTCCCCAAGGAGCGTTGAGCATTTCTTTCCATTGAGAAGCAGGGTTTTTTGTTCTTGTTGTTGTTCCTTCTCGGTTCCGCCGCTCGGCCTCCTCCGTTGCACGTTGTGGAAGCTCAGTGGGGCTCAGTGGGGCTCCACGCAGCTGTTGGCCAAGCATCCACGACTGCTCGGGCCAGTGGGTGCCAGACAAACAACGTTTATTAGCATTATTACAGCGCACGTCCGATGCCCAAGAACACACGGCGGCGTGGAGGCATGTGAGCTATTCACACTATTTCAGGAATTAGGAGCGTGCAAACAATTGACTTCACGGAGGGTCGAAGCCTCCCAAGCAAAACAGGGCTGCGTTTCAGTGCCGTCTCTCAGCCCTCATCTGGCCAACATCTGTATGTATTTAGGCTTGTGATGTCACCGATAACCATCTATTACATGGGCAATTTTCAATGAATGTGTTTCTAATAATCTGCTGGTATTTAACATATTATTACTGTCACCTTAAACTGAGAATTAGATTTATAAGAAAGAAAGGAAGGGTGAAAATCCGGCCATGTGTTACACCAGACGGCGATTAGGAAGAGTCCGGATGCGCAGATGGGCGATCGCTGATAAACCTGCTTTTAATAAGCAGGGAATCTCAAAAGAAGCCGTCTCGTGTAAACACACCTTGTCCGTTGGTTTAAGGGTTCACAGGCAGGGTGGTTCATTGGTTGGAGACAGAGGAGGGTGTGCTGGGGAAGAGATTAGGGAGCGCAAAAGATCAACACCCCCCACCCCCCTTTCCATTCCTTGGAAATCTGTCCTCTGGGCTGGTTTCATTTCTGACCTAAACTGAATAGACCCACCTAGGAGAAAAGATTTAGGACCCTCTCAAAGGATGCAAATGACCAGCTGTCTGCAAGGAGCATAAATCCTTCTGTTTCCCACCATCCATTCAGAGCGGAAGAAGCTCCTTGGATGAGAAGCGAAGCGTCTTCAAAAGAAAAACCAAGGCATTCCAGTTGCCTCCTGAAAAAGCCCCTTTGGGACAACCAGGACCTGGATGACGGAGAATCTCTAAGGACTCTTAACTATACAATTTGGGATGAAGACCCTTGGGATGGTTGGGGGATTGGAATGGATTTCCAGAGGGAAAAAAATTACAGGAACCATTTGCACCACTCAGGTGACCCTGAAGACACAGAGAAACTCCCAAGCAGCCTCAAGGACCCTCTCAAAGGATGCAAATGACCAGCTGTCTGCAAGGAGTGTAAATCCTTCCCTTCCCCACCATCCAGTCAGAGCTGAAGAAGCTTCTTGGAGGAGAAGCGAGACGTCTTCAAAAGGAAAAAACCAAGAAAGTCCAGTTGCCTCTTGAAAAAAGCCCCTTTGGGGATTTAGAAGCAATGGCTCATAACTTTCTGCCTACCTGCCCAGGGACCCCCTCCAGATTAGGTGAGAAATTGTCTCTTTACTCATGTCGGAAGCATCACAAAATAAGACACACTCTCCGACATAAAGGATAAAATACAAGATTGAAATAGGTACAAAAACTAGCAATGTGAGTTGTGTTCTGTCCCACTGCTATGAAGTCCTCAAGTGTGTCAGGACACAAAGGACAGGTGTACCTGTGTGTTGTTGTCTCGTGACCCCACAATCAATCAATCAATTAATCAGAATAGAGTTGGAAGGGACTTTGGAGGTCTACTAGTCCACCCCCCACCCCTGCTCAAGCAGGAGAGCCTATAACGTTTCAGTGGTCCAGTATCTTCTTGAAAGACTCCAGTGATGGAGAACCCACAACTTCTGGTGGCAAGTTGTCCCACTGGTTAATCATTCTCACGGTTAGGAAGTTTCTCCTTAATTCCAGGGTGCTTCTCTCCTTGATGAGTTTCCATCCATTGCTTCTTGTCCTCCCTTCTGGTGCTTTAGAGAATAGCTTGACCCCTCTTCTTTGGGGCAGCCCCTCAAATAACAGAATGCTGCTATCATGTCCCCCCCCTGGTCCTTCTTTTCACTAGATTGGCCAAGCACAAATCCTGCAACCGTTCTTCTTATGTTTTTATCTCCAGCCCTTTAATTTCTTAGTTGCTCTTCTCAGCACTTTTTCCAAAGTCTCAACATCCTTTTGGCAATGTGGTCACCAAAATTGGAAGCGATATTCCAGGGGTGGCCTTACTAAAGGTTTTATAAAGCAGTACTGATACGTCACATGATTTTGATTCCTCTGTTTATACAGCCAAGGATGGCAATTGGCTTTCTGGGCTGTGGCCACACGTGGCTGGCTCCTGTTTAAGGGGGTCGCAAAGGGCAGAAGCCACCAAAGGACCCCAAATCATAAAAGGTCATAAACCATAGTTGCCCGCCTCTGAAGAACTGACACCCATTGGCAATAACTTTGATACCATCAAACGGTCACACCTGCCTCTCGCAGGTCCTTGGGAAGGAGTGGAGAGACGGATAACAATGCGGAATCCATTCTGAACATCTGGCTGACTGTGCGACAAACCACAATAGACCCAATTTGGGGTCCCGATAATGCTAGTACCCTTAAAGCAGTGTTTCTCAACCTTGAAGACTTGAAGTCCACCGGACTTCAAGTCACCAAGGTTGAGAAACACTGCCTTAAAGGGACACAGGGACCCAATCCGTCTGCCCCAAAGCCCTGAAGTGATCAGGCTCCCAGCGTGACCCATCCTGAGAAGACCCTGGTGTGGGAAACAGTGATAATTAACTTCCGTCTGCCTCGAAATTCTCCTCTTTTGGGTCTCAACGTGCAAACTTTGGTGATGGCACCATTCTATGTCATTATCTTGTTTTTCTTGTTTTCTTTGAATTTTAAAAAAAGTTAATTTTACACCTTCCAGGGAGTTCTGATTCCCGGGTGCTAAAATGGTGCGGCCACGTTATAAACAGCCCGGGCATGAAAAGTGAGGAGAAATCAGGGTTCAGTGCCAAGCCGTTGAGCTCTAGAACAGCTCCAATAGATTTATTTACCATATTTGGGGGGTCAGGAAGAAGCTTCTTCCCCTTTTTCCCTCCCCCTCTCCTGGTATTTGTATTTTCTGACTGCGGATTATTAAAGTGGAAAAGATTTTGCTAGAACAACAGTAGCTTGACAAACAAATATTATTTTAAATGAGCTTGATGATTAAATATGTCCATTGTCAATAGCCTTTTGAGAAGTCCATCCAAAGTATTTGACCCCTCCGACAGGGAGCCAAAGAAGACAGCGACTGGAGACTTGGACTTTGGGGAAAGGAGGAGGAGGAAGAGAGAAAGGAATCTCTATTTTTACTGGGACGTCTATCCTTTTTCAAGGGACCCCGTTTCCTGAAGATCCTTGAGCAATAGATGGATCGCCTGGCCAAGAGGTGATGGGAGAAGAAACCATCCACCATCGTGGCGTTTGGAGAGGAGTCCCTATCCCTACATTTTTGGGGGGGCTTCAGGCCTGCCACACTTTCTACTGTCTACTTTCTATTGTGGGAAAACGGGAGAGGGGATTACACGGAGTTGGGTGATATGTAGCCATAATAACATTCCTCTTAGAAACTCAAGGTCATCTTTGTCTCTGCACTTGGCCGGAACTGGATGGGAGGAGTCTGTCGTGATATCAGTAGAAGATTGGATCACGTGATGGACTTGTGGGTGTTGGGGCAGGATCTTGAACTTTCAACTGGGGGGGGGGGAACTGGAAGCTTTCAGATTCAGGTTGACGCCATTGCTCAGAGATTGAGGGGCCAATATCCAAGGGGCTGTCCCAGAGAAGAGGGGTCCACTATCCTCCAAGGCACCTGAAGGCAGGACAAGGAGCAACAGGTGGAACCTGAGAACCTGGAGCTAAGGAGGAATTTCCCGACAGTCACGATTAATCAGTGGAACGGAAGTTGCCTCCAGAAGTTGTGCTCCGTGACTGAAGGTAATAGCAATAGCAATAGCAATAGCAGTTAGACTTATATACCGCTTCATAGGGCTTTCAGCCCTCTCTAAGCGGTTTACAGTCAGCATATTGCCCCCACAGTCTGGGTCCTCATTTCACCCACCTCGGAAGGATGGAAGGCTGAGTCAACCTTGAGCCGGTGAGATTAGAACCGCTGAACTGCAGATAACAGTCAGCTGTAGTGGCCTTCCGTACTTCACCCTAACTACTGCACCACCTCGGCTCCAAGGTTTTCAAGAAGAGATTGAACAACGGTTTGTTTGAAACGGTCTCTTGCTGGAGCAGAGGGTTGGACTAGAAGACCTCCAAGGTCCCTTAAAACTCTCTTATTGTGTTAGAAACAACAACAGGGGCCCATCTGAGGCATCAAACTATTTCAGGTCTCCATCCAAGCAGTGGGAAAAGGCCTAAGAAGGGAGATGACCTTACTCCTGTGGCTGTCTCATCCCAAGGAAGCAGAGGAGTGGCTCACATTTTCCAAGGCCACGTCCCTGCAACCAGTAACTCAGCCAAGATGAGAAATCCTGAGCTTGAGCCCCAAGAAGCACTAAAAGGACCTTCTGCACAATGGAGGTCAAGATGGAAATGGCTCTTAGCATCCCCCCCCCACCTGCTCCTGATCAGCGGGGGGTGATTCCAGGCTGTGGCATTCTCCCAGAAGCCGATGGACTTCCACTCCCTACACCCTACTCCCCCTCTGGAAAGAAGTTGTGAGTTGAGGTGGCTCTCCCTTTCCTTTACCAGTTGGAAGGTGATCTCATACCATTTCAGAAAAGGGGGTCTCCAGTCTCTTGTTGAAAACTCCCAGCGTTGGAGCCTTCTGGTGGGGAGCTGTTCCACGGGTTAATTGCCCTCCCTATTAGGACGTTTCTCCTTCGTTCTGGCACTAATGATGTTACTTAGTTGGGTCATGAAACGCCTGCAAGAGTACCAAGGCTTCCTCATTTCAACCCTGACCCCAAAATATTCTCCTTTGTCGGTGGCTTGTAAACTGTCGGCCACAGGAGGGGTGATTTCCCTTCAGAAGAAAGCTGGTCAGATGCAGGAGCTGTTTGGTCACTTCCGTCTGGCCCAAACTCCCTTGACCTGCTTGCCCTTGATGACCCTTTTGGTCTACTCCAGTGTTTCTCAACCGTGGCAACTTGAAGATGTCTGGATTTCAACTCCCAGAATTCCCCAGCCAGCGAATGCTGGCTGGGGAAATCTGGGAGTTGAAGTCCAGACATCTTCAAGTTGCCAAGGTTGAGAAACACTGGTCTACTCATTGTCTTTGGAGAGAGGCTGATCTATTGGCCTTCAGGGCTGACTTCATGATGACTTTGGAAGCTCCGTTTTGCATGGCCTCATTTCGGAAGGGAGGATGATCTTCTGTGTCACGAAGAAGCCAAAACAAGGAGTCGAAACTATGGAGACCGACACCACACAGGCGCCAACGCCTGCTCCCAGGAAGGGGTGGACGGGGAAGCGGAACTGGGATGAGCACGCTTCCTGAGAAGTCCCCCAGGAAGAGTCAGCCAGTGACTGGTTTTGAAGGGAACAACCCCAAAAAAGGCCAGCGGATGGGAATTATGAAGGATTTACTTCTTAATAGCAATAGCAATAGCAGTTAGACTTATATACCGCTTCATAGGGCTTTCAGCCCTCTCTAAGCGGTTTACAGAGTCAGCATATAGCCCCCAACAACAATCCGGGTCCTCATTTCACCCACCTCGGAAGGATGGAAGGCTGAGTCAACTTCTCAGAGCATCTTAGGGTGTTTACTACTTGGGTGAGCAACTTCATTCCCTGCCCTGTTTTGATTTGTGCTTGGATGGAGTCAGTTTCCCCATTCGCTGGCTGGGGAATTCTGGGAGTTGAAGTCCGGACATCGTCAAGTTGCCAAGGTTGAGAAACACTGTGCTAGCTACAAGGAAGATGTGAAGATTAGGAAGGAAACTGGGCCCTCTGGAAGTCTGGGGGTGCATCCCACGTTGGGGGGGGGGGGAGAGAAGAGAGGCTCCATTGTGCTTCCCAACAAGCCATGGGAGCCAAAAGCAGCAAACAGAATTTCTCATAAAGTGGACGTGGAAAGGAAGCAATCAAGTGTGGAGCCCTGGCTGGCTCTAGATTTCCATCTACTGTATCTGGAGGGGCTGGAGGGGGAGGGAGTGGCGGAACGGCCGCACGGCTCTTTCTCCAGCCACGCTGAGCCAGAAAAGTGTCTCGGCCGCTGCATCCGAAGCCACCGTATCCGTCCACTCTGCCATTGGACAAGGGAGGGGGGCGGGAGAGAAGGAAGCCGGGAGTTCAGACAAGAGCGTCTCATGCAGGGAGCCTCCTTTGGCCACCGAGGCTTCAGAAATGGCCAGTTGGCCTGGGAGGAAGGACCAGCCAATGAGGGGGGGGGGGAGTTGGGAATGAAACTTTGGTTTCGGGTTTTACCACTGAGATGGGTTTGCTGTTCTAGAAACGGCTGGTTCCCCTTGCCCTGTAAAAGGAGAAAGTTGAGGTTTGATGTTATTATCTTATTCTACTGCCCCAAAGGAAGTTGGAAATCAATATCTTTTCTTTCTTTCTTTCTTTCTTTCTTTCTTTTTCTTTCTTCCTGCCTTCTGTCCTTTCATTCCTTTTATTCTTTCTTTCTTTTTCATTCCTTCTCCTTCCTTCCTTCCTTCCCCTCTTTCTTTCTCTTTCTTTTTCTCTTTCTTTTCTTTCTTTCTTCCTGCCTTCTGTCCTATCATTCCTTTTATTCTTTCTTTTTCATTCCTTCTCCTTCCTTCCTTCCTCTCTTTCTTTCTCTTTCTTTTTCTCTTTCTTAATTTCTTTCTTTCTTCCTGGCTTCCTGCCTTCCACCCTTTCATTCCTTTCATTCTTTCTTTCTTTTTCATTCCTTCTCCTTCCTTCCTTCCTCCCTCTCTTTCTTTCTCTCTTTCTTAATTTGTTTCTTTCTTCCTGCCTTCCATCCTTTCATTCCTTTCATTCTTTCTTTCTTTTTCATTCCTTCTCCTTCCTTCCTTCCTCCCTCTCTTTCTTTCTCTCTTTCTTAATTTGTTTCTTTCTTCCTGCCTTCCATCCTTTCATTCCTTTCATTCATGCATTCTTTCTTTCTCTCTTTCTTTTTCATTCCTTCTCCTTCCTTCCCCTGTCTCTCTTTCTTTCTCTCTTTCTTAATTTCTTCCTTCCTTTCGTTCTTTATTTCTCATTCCTTCTCGTTCCTTCCTCCCCGTCTCTCTTTCTTTCTCTCTTTTTTAAATTTCTTTCTTTCTTCCTTCCTTCCTTTTTTCTTTCTTTATTGTTTCCTTTCTTTCATTCTTCCTCTCTTTGCTCCTTTCTTTCTTTCGCATTCCTTCTCCTCCCCCCTCCCTGACTCTCTCTCTCTCTCCCCCTTCCTTCCTTCATTTATTTATTTATTTATTCCTTCTTTCCTTCTTTTCATTCTTTCTTTCTTTTGCCCTACTCTTTTCCCTTCCCCTTTCCCTCTCTTCCTTTCTCAGTATTTATTTTTGTATTTTTTTTGTGTATTATAAACCAATAAAAAGTAGAACTGTGAATAGCAAAAGGAGCGGCTGCCAGTGCATCTCCCTGAATTCAGTAAGAGTCCCGTCCCCCCCGCGTGGTTCCATCTTGCTGAATTGGGACCCATCAAATGCAGGACCCCAAACCCCACAATCCAGGGTCGCTTCAGTGTTTCTTTGCAGTCCACCCTGGAGGGGTTTCCCTTGGGCAGGGAGGGAGAGAGTGGAGACCCTGTCAGGTGTTCCTACTGCTCTGGGAGGCCTTGCAGAGGCCACGCTTGGAAAGGTCCCGTCCACTTTTGGCTGTCACCGATTTTAAAAGAGGCTGAGAGTGATCTGGGATTGAGCGGGGGGGGGGGGGGATAGCTGTGAGCCATTTTGAGGACCTTTCCCTTAATTCTGGTCCCTTGCAAGGAAGGCCGGGCATCTGCCTCTCCTGCCCCCCCACTCACTCCCCTCTCCCCTCCAAAGACACAGGCGGCGTTTAATCTCCCCTTGGTCATCGGTCGGAGTCAAAGAATCCGAGAGGCTTGTGAGGAGCCAGGATCCGATGGCTGGCTCTCGTTTCTCCCTCGGCTCCTTTGTTTTCGAAACAGCCTCCTCGGCGGCGGAGAGACAGCCAGGTCCCCAGAACCAAAACAAAAACAGCACGCGGGTCTTGAATGCTTAGTCAGGGCCGGCCAGGAATCAAACATCCAGCGGAGGAGTTCGTGGCCTTGGCAGAGCCTGGCAGAGCCCCGTTGGTCGGAATTGCTTGGCAAGGGACTTCTCCAAACAGTCTCCAGCCAGGAGTGCACATGGACCTCACCGGGGACGAGATCGCTGGGGGTGGCCGAGGGCAGAAGGCTTGGAAGAGCTCGGAGCTTGCAGGAAGAATGCTGGGAATTTCAGCCTGCTCCAAGGGGGCGCATTCTCTTAAAACAGCCGCACACACACACACACACACACACACACACACACACACACACACACGCACATCAGCCTGCGAAGGCAGCCATTGCAACGCGTGGCACACACTGTAAAGGGAGCGAAGCCCAAGCAGAATTAATGGCTTTGCTGAGGGCAATGGGAGCAATTCAGAGGGGGGGGCATGCTACCCCACTTCCCGACCCCCAGTTCCAGGGTTTCTGTTGTCAACAGAGTAAGGGGCGAGGAGGAGGAGATAGATGGAGGGGAGGAGGAGGAATGAATGGTGGAGTAGGTGGTGGTGGTGGTGGTGGTGGAGGAGGAGGAGGAGGAGGAGGAGGAGGAGGAGGAAGAGATGGAGATGGGTGGAGGGGAGGAGGAGGAAGAAGAAGAAATGGAGATGTAGATATAGATGGAGATGGACAGAGGGGACGACGAGGAATGGTAGAGAAGGTGGTGGTGGTGGTGGTGGAGGAGGAGGAGGAGGAGGAGGAGGAAGAGATGGAGATGGATAGAGGGGAGGAGGAGGAATGGTGGAGAAGATGGTAGTGATGGAGGAGGAAGAGATGGAGATGGAGATGGGTGGAGGGGAGGAGGAGGAATGGTGGTGGTGGTGGTGGTGGTGGTGGTGGAGGGGGAGGAGGAGGAGGAGGAGGAGGAGGAGGAGGAGGAGGAGGAGGAAGAAGAAGAAATGGAGATGTAGATATAAATGGAGATGATAGAGGGGAGGACGAGGAATGGTGGAGGAGGAGGAGGAGGAGGGAGTGTGTGTGTGTGTGTGTGTGTGTGTGTGTGTGTGTGTGTGTCTCATCCATAGACACAATCATAGTGTTTCTAAAACCCAACTACTTTGGCTATGTAATGAGTATTTTAATAGCCGGTGATATCAAAGCACTTGATGCCAAAGGGTTTGTGCAGAAGTGACTCCCTCAGGCCAACCTTGCTGCTCTTCTTCCTTTCTGAAGGTTATCTGCAGTTCAGTGGTTCTAATCTCACCGGCTCAAGGTTGACTCATCTTTCCATCCTTCCGAGGTGGGTGAAATGAGGACCCGGATTGTTGTTGGGGGCGATATGCTGACTCTGTGAACTGCTTAAAGAGGGCTGAAAGCCCCATGAAGCGGTATATAAGTCTAACTGCTATTGCTATTGCTATTGCTAAACCACTTGTAGCTGAAACCAAGTAGTTGGGTGAGGAGCAAAAACAGAGCCACAAGGGACTCTCTGAACTTACCTACAAGGTATTCTGCTTCTGCGGTACTTCGTGCATTTCATCCCGGAAGCCTCAAGGCCTAATTGGTTTATTCTTAGCGATGCTATATAGAGCCAATCTGATTGGGCTCTTGGCCCAGGGACCTCATTCAGCTTATTACTCATACTTATTCCCCATCGCTCTTTCCAAGGAGGTTTCCATGGTGATCTGCCAACATCCTAGCTCCACAACAAGGGGATTGTGAGGGAATTGGGCTGAGAGGGAAGGTCCGGTCCAAAGCTCAACCTGGAGGCACCCGTGGATGGACTTCCAGCCGGGTCTTCTGGTCCTAATCCAATGGGTTTCCCCTCCCCTCCTTCTCCACATTGGCTCTCAACGTCCTTGTGAAAGGTCAGTGAATCATCTCAGATGGTGGACCCCTCCCTGCCCTTTCCTTGGTCAGAGTTCTGTCAGAAGAGGACCTGCCTTGCCTTCTTACTCCCCAATCTATCCTATAACCCTGAACATCTGTGGTGGTCCAGGTACCAAGGAGCCCATCTTTGCTTGGTATCCAACCCCAGGACAGATCAGATTCCCAGTTGACGAGACTCCCCATAAAAAGCATTTCTTCTGGAACTGAAGGGACACAAAGAAGTATTTGGACGGGGCATATCGGCACGCAGTGCGCAATATGAACCCAGAGACACACAAGTGCACCCCCAATTGAAGTGGGGAAAACTGATATATCTTTAATCTGCTCTCCATGTTCTCATTTATTTGAGGAACCTCTCTAACTTTACACAAATACATCTACTGTATTATTCGGAGTATAAGACATACTCTTTTTTCCCTCAAAAAAGAGGCTGAAAATCTGGGTGAGTCTTATACACTGAATACAGCATATATATTTTTTGCCTCTTGAAACCCCGCCCCCTTCACCAAAGTGGCTGTGCAAAGCCTTTAGGACAGTGTTTCTCAACCTTGGTGACTTTAAGTCCTGTGGACTTCAACTCCCAGAATCCCCCAGCCAGCGCAGCTGCGCTGGCTGGGGGATTCTGGGAGTTGAAGTCCACAGGACTTAAAGTCACCAAGGTTGAGAAACACTGCTTTAGGAGTGTTCCTGGGGGGTGGGGAGGGCAGAAATGAGCAAAAAACAGAGCATTTCTTGCTCAATTCCCCCCGCCCCAACCCCCAGGAGCACTCTATAAGCCTCCTAAAGGCTATGCATGCCCTTTTTAAAAAAAAATGGGCCCGTTTTCACAAAGAACGGGCCATCTTTGTGAGTTCTGCAGAGTGCAAAACCTCCACGGCATGTAGAAAGCAGGAATCTTTTCTGGATCCTGAGCCATCTTGGAAGCCCTTTGCTTCTCCTGGAGAATCTCACGTTGGCTCCAAGCACTTGAGTCTGGCCGAAGCTGCTTCTCGCTGGGGTTTGAGAGCCGTCAACTGAACCAAATAGGGTGTCACGGGATATGGAGGCAGCCGATCAGCTCCCCTCTCACTCCTGGCTCCTCCGAACACGATATTTTGCCAAAGACTGTTCATCAAGAAGGCCAAGAATGTGGAAAAATGGAACGGCAACTGCCTAACAATGGGTTGCGCTCCAGAGATTTTGTGATGATGGACCAACTCCAACTTTGGGGTCAAGGGTTTACCATTAATAGAATAAGAGAATAACGTAACAGCTGAGTTGGAGGAGACCTTGGAGGTCTTCTAGTCCATCCATGCAGGATGACTGCAGTGTCCTGGGGTCCCGTGGTCCCGTTTTGAAACCTTCAGACAAGAAATTCAGCTGGGAAACCCGATTCACTTTACAGCCATATGACTAACTTAACAACTACCCAGATTCACTTAGCAATTTATAGAATTAGAGTTAGGAGGGACCTTCAATGTCCCCTGAACTAGACAAAGACCTTCCTGAAGGTCTTCTAGTCCAGCCCACGGCTTAAGCAGGAGATGCTATAACGTTTCAGACTAAATAGCTCTCTAACCTCTTCAAACGCACCAGTGATGGAGCCGAGGTGGTGCAGTGGTTAGAGTACAGTACTGCAGGCTACTTCAGCTGACTGCTATCTGCAGTTCGGCGGTTCAAATCTCACCGGCTCAAGGTTGACTCAGCCTTCCATCCTTCCGAGGTGGGTGAAATGAGGACCCGGATTGTTGTTGGGGGCGATATGCTGACTCTGTAAACCGCTTAGAGAGGGCTGAAAGCCCTATGAAGCAGTATATAAGTCTAACTGCTATTGCTATTGATAGATAGATGATAGATGATAGATAGATAGATAGATAGATAGATAGATAGATAGATAGATAGATAGATAGATAGATAGATATAGATAGATAAATAAGAGCCGAGGTGGCACAGTGGTTAGGGTGCAGTACTGCAGGCCACTTCAGCTGATTGTTATCTGCAGTTCAGCGGTTCTAATCTCACCGGCTCAAGGTTGACTCAGCCTTCCATCCTTCCGAGGTGGGTGAAATGAGGTGGGTGAAATGAGTAGCACTGCAGGCTACTTCAGCTGACTGCAGTTCGGCGGTTCAAATCTCCCCGGCTCAGGGTTGACTCAGCCTTCCATCCTTCCGAGGTGGGTGAAATGAGGACCCAGACTGTGGGGGCGATATGCTGACTCTGTAAACCGCTTAGAGAGGGCTGAAAGCCCTATGAAGCGGTATATAAGTCTAACTATTCTAACTATTTGCTATTGCTATTCACAACCTCTGGAGGCAGCCCTTCCATCGATTCATTGGTCTCACAGTCAGGAAATTCCTCCTTCGTTCTAGGTTGGTTGGTTGCTTCTCTCTCTGATTAGTTTCCAAATGTTGTTTCCTGTCCTGCCTTGAGGTGCTTTGGAGAATGGGTCGACCTTTTCCTCTTGGTGACAGTTGCTTAGATATTGGAGAATGCTGCTATCATGGAATGGGACCTCACTCACTGTGGCCAACTTGCCCCGAGGCAACGTAGCATGGCCAGCTCGCTGCAGGACAAGTGTTAAAGAATATCAGAGAAATCATCTTTAAAGAAACAATCCAAAGGAAGGACAAAATAAAATGTGAATGGCAAAAGTCAAAATAATGTTTCCATTATTTTAAACAATGAAATTGTGTTGTAGAATTGTCCTGTCCTGTGACGAGTTGGCCATGGTGAGTTGTCCCTCTGTAAGGTAAGTCTGTCCCGCTGTGGTGAATCCACCATTAGCTCGGAGTAGTTTCCTCGAACAGGGGTCTCCAGCCTTGGCAACTTGAAGACTTGTGGACTTCAACTCCCAGAGCTTTGCTGGCTGAGGAATTCTGGGAGTTGAAGTCCACAAGTCTTAAAGTTGCCAAGGTTGGAGACCCCTGTCCTAGAAGGCAAAGGAGTAGAGACAGACCAACCTGCCATTTTCCTTCGAGAGATCTTGGATAATGGGAAGGTGGAAGTGACTAGTAGCCTTGGGCTGGTAGCCAAGGGCCCCTGCAATTATGGCACCCCTATATTAGTCATTGGAAGAACAGAGAGCACATGATCTTGCGACACGTCAGCTTGCATGAGTAGAGAAGAGATTCAACCATTACCCAGAATGGAAAGGCTGCTCTGAGATCCTGGGAGCCAACAAAAGCTTTTCTCCCCACAAGGGTACAGAAGAAGACAGGCAGGCTCCTCAGAAGCCACCAGAGGCCCAACATCCTGCAGGGCGTCTCATGCCAGGACCCAGTTCTATTCTTAACTTGAATGAGGGTGACGACAGGCTCCCTTTGTAGACTCGTCTTCAGTGACCCGAGAAGAAGATGGAATGTCTTGAGGGTCCTTCTGGGACAATGGAGGAAGGAAGGGTTGTGGACCGACAACAGCATTCTCAGGAAGCCACCGAGAAGTCTCTGAACTTGGGAGAAGTCTCTTTCTTCCAAGCGACTTGGCCACCTTCTGGATTCTTCAGAAAATCAAACATAACCATGAAGAGAAATTAAGCCAACAATGTAGCAGAAAGTATGTCTATTAAGAAGCAAAAACAATAATAATGGCACGCTGGAAATTCCCAGGAGCCGAGCATGACTCCGAAAATTCCTATGTTGCTTGCTCTGCTTCCAAAGATGGCTGCTTCTAAGAGTGCTTATCTTGGCCAAGTCACCCCGTGACTGTGCAAGTGGAGGAGGAAATGGGAAGGGAAGGGGGGGATGAGATCTGAGAAGTTGAGAGAAGAACCCACAGAGAAATGCAAGAGGTGTGGTTCAATGAATCTTCCTCGAATAAGGGCTGCACTTCTGGTCTCAGGTGGCTCCTTCAAGAAATGTTCTCAGTCCAAACGTTGGAAGTGTAATCAGACACCGGGTTCATATTATCCTATGTGGTGGGCATGCCCAAAGACCCAAAAAATACTGGACTAAAATACATATTTGGTTAGAAAAACTGAGAAAACAACACGTAGATTTGAAACCAGAAATATTACTGCTGGGGATACGACCAGAATAGTACAATAAGGGGATTACATATTTAATTCTGCATGTAGCAGCGGCAGCAAGAACAGTGTTTGCACAACGATGGGAAAATGATGAGGTCCCGACAGATGAAAGTGTAATTAAAAGAAATATTAGAATGTCCTGAGATGGATAGATTGACACTTAAGATAAACAAAAAGGAAGAAACAGAATACTTTTTAAGGTGGGATATATTTTACCAATGGTTAGCTAACAGAAAGAGAGGTTAGAATTTAAAAAGAATTTAAAGAGGTAATAAAAAATTTGTATTGAAAATAAAAATAATAAAAATAATAATAAGGTGGACAAACTAATTGCATTATTATTTTGTGATTAATACTAATATGTCTATTAAGATTACAAGTATGATTATGGTTATTGTTGTACCTTTACTCAAAATTAATTATGCCCAGACAACACGCTAGTCAGATAGACATGGAATTTGTTATTTTTTAAAGGAAAAATGTACCAATAAAATATATTCAAAAAAAAAAAAAAAGAAAGAAATGTTCTCAGCTCAGGAGGACATGAAGGAGACCTGCTTGATCTGAACATTTATTATTATTATTTATTTATTATTTTATTTTAATGAATTTATAGGCCACCCAATCCCGAAGGACTCCGGGCGGCTTACAGAAAATAAATTTTAAAAAGTGAAGAGTTAAAAACGGAGGAAGAACAGATTTTAAAAAACCACATCATGCACATCTGAAAGTTCAAAGATGACTCCAATTTATACATTCAATAGTGCAGCTATTAAGATTGTTGGCCGAGCAGGTACAAAAACAGCCAGGGAAGTGACAAAAACCTGGGAAACAGCACCCTTGTCAGTCAACAGCGAACAACTGCCAATGACTTAATAACTGGCCATAAACACCCCGATCCATAACTGAAAAGCCACACGCAATTGGCACCACATCAAAACCACACACAGAACAGCCCAAGGCGCACACTCTGCCAGAGGGAAGTTCTGTGAAGGTGAATTCCAGCACGAGTCCAAAAGCTTGGAAGACAACATTTCTGGAACCGTTGACTGACCCAGATTGGATCCTACAACTCATCCGCTTTAGAAAGATTCCTCTGAATGTTTAACTACATCCAGACATCCAACTCCAACCTTGATGTCCAACGTTCATCGAGGCTTACTCCAAGGCAGCTGTGCCCAGGGCTGAAGCTCCCTTGGGAACCAATCTTACACTTTCTCTCTTGGCGGGAAGTTCGAGGAGGCATAACAGCCTTCCAAAGGCTCCACCTAAAACCTAAGTTAACCAAACCCAACTCCTTTCTCCTCCAACCAAACCTCTGCCAAAATAATTAAATCCTATTCTGGTTTCGTCTGACAGCCTGGCCTGCCAAATAATGGAAGACAATTGTCGGGTTCCCACCACATCAGAGCCCTTGCAGGTGTGACCCAAATGAGGTTACATCATCAGCGCTAGAAGGGAGTAGACTTTGGGAGGAGGAGGAGGAGGAGGAGGAGGAGGAGGAGGAGGAGGAGGAGGAGGAGGAGGAGGAGGAGGAAGAGGAAGAGAAGGAAGAGGACAGTGGGATCCATCATGCTCTCTGAATTTGCTTTCTTGCAGACTTTTCATTACCTGACTAGGTAACATCATCAGGGCTAGAAGGGAGGGTGGTTTGCCTTGTCAGGGCTGGTGGGAGTATTCTTGATGGTTCCTTCATTAGGCTGTTCTTCACTGTTTGACTGTTCATCTGAGTTAATAGTTCCTTGATTGGGGAATGGCTTACTGCTCGATTGATCGCCTGGGGTTAATCTTGCTGTTAATCTCTGCTTAACTGTGTATTTGTTGCTAGCAAGGAAGTTTTGGTCTTTTCTCTCTCTCTCTCCTTTATAGTTTTTTCATTGTCTCTTTTGAATGGTGTGTAAATGTGGTTTTAAACCAGGTTGTTTGGCCCCCTAGCAGGGATGTCACTGGAGGTGAATGAATATCATCCCTGCGTATCTGCGTGTCGGTTGCTGCAGAAAACATATTCAGTTCTTTTTTGCTTTCTTTTTAACTTTTGGTTGCCTCTTTTAAATGGTACATAACTATAGTTTATTTCTATGGATTTAGTGTCGGCTAAAGAGTTGAGACTGTGGCCCATGTGCATTTCAGGGGTTTCCATCTGGGGTCTTCTGAATGCCGGTTGGCATTTGTGCTTCCCTGGATTTGGAGGGTTCTTGCAGTTTTAGTTATTTGGTTCATTTTAATCCTGACTTTCCTGATCTCCTTTCCTGATTTGCTCTTCCTGTTCCCACCCCGTTCGCTCCTCCTCACTCACCTGCTCAAAAACAGAGTCATGTCCTTGTTTGTGATCCAAGACTGGAAGGAATCCCATTGTGTGGGTGGCAATTTTGCTGTCACGTTGTTAACCAAGGCATCTACTCCTGCTTTACTAGGAATGGAGCCATTGCTTATAATCCTAAGTGGAAAATAACGAAATACGATGCGGTTGGTCAAATGATGGTAGGAAGCAGATCTCCTCCACATCACCCCATAACTCAACCTCACGTGGCATCCCAAGATCCCCAGGGGTCCCCACCTTTGCCTCTGTTGCCACATTTAGCCTTGGGGTGGGGCCTCCGTTGGCCCCAGCCAGCCAGCTGTGCGAACCTGGAAGTCAACTTCCCCATTTCAGTCTAAGGCCCGAGGTTCAAGTTAGGGGCAAGCAGTCTTGTGCGTGTCAAAGTGATGGATGAGCCCCAGGGTCCCCCCACCCCCCCCCCCCCCCCGCTGACTTCAGGGCTGCTTTGTGGAGGCTGCAAAAGGAAGAGGCGAGAAGGAAACTTATTCCTCCCTGTGGCATTTGAGTGGCTTGTTAGGTTTAACCTGCTGGTTTCCTTGTACAAAAATGTTGGTTAAAAGGCTGGCCCTGGAAGCTCTCCCCAGTCTCCCCCCACGCACACAGACCTGGGATCGATCCGTCTTCCGTCATCACAATTTCTGAAGGGGCAAGCAAGAAAAAAGCAGCCAACTGCAGAAGAGGCCGGCCTCACAGGACAAACTGCCCCCCACCCTGTGTATGTCCTTCCTTCCATGCCTCCACTCTTCCTTCCTTCCTTCTCCCTTCCTACTTCCTTCCTCTCTTCCTTTCTTCCACCCTTCCTTCCTTCCCTACTGTTCTTCCTTTCTTTAACCCTTTCTTCCTCCCTTCCTTCTTTCCAGTCTTTCTTCCTTCCACCCTTTCTTCCTCCCTTTCTTTCACTCTTCCTTCCTTCCCTACTGTTCTACCTTTCTTCCATTCTTCCTTTCTTCCACTCTTTCTTCCTTCTCTACTGTTCTTTCTGTCTTCTTTTTTTCCTCTCTTCCTTCCTTCTACCCTTATTTCTTTCCACTTTTTCTTTCTTCTACCCTCCCTCCCTCTCTTCCTCCCTTCCTCCCTCCCTCCCTTCCTTCCTTCCTTCCTTCCACCCTTCCTTCAGTTCTGATCAGAGAAGGTGCTTAGCTAAAATCTACACGTGGCCAGCTTCAAAATACCTGAGGAAACCTAGCAATAAAATGTCAGGTTATCCAAGACCACTGCAAGAGCTGTTTCCCCAGAAGTGGGATCCCTATCTTTGAGTCAAGAAAATAAAGGTAATAAGGTTGATAGATAGATAAATAAAGGATGCCCTTCTTCAGGCCAACCGAGGAGACTGACAAAGTCCATCCTTCCCGGGTGCTCTTGAAGAGATAAGATCTGACCTTATTACAAAAGGATTCCGCTTGGAATTAGCTGGTGAATGTTAATCCCAAAATTCAATGTACGATTTTCCAAATCAAATATGATGAGTTGCAAAAAAATAAAATATGCGAGATATTGGTATAAACTCAGATTTTTTTTAATTATAAAAAGATTAAAATTTAGTTAGTATAAATGGCTTCTTTAAGAGAAGGAAAGGGGAGGTTTTGCAAAATCAAACACTATCCGATTGCAAAACACAAACACAGAATGATGAAGTGTAGTATTTTAAACTGGACTGAACTTAATGCTATTTGAATCTGGCACGTTGCAGATGGAGCCAATAGCAATTACTACGGGAGAAGGCAATTAATTATGAAAATGGACACATTTACAGTTTCCCCCCCCTTTTTTTTTCCAATAGGAAGATTAAGTATTATTTCCAAATCCTTGCTTTGCAAAGAAGACGCTGCTTCCTTGGTCTGGTGCAATTCCGAACTGCAATTCAAAAGTCGTAAATTATTTCCTCGCGCAATAAAACCCTGGAGGCAGCTGCTAGCGAAACGGTTGAGCTTCTCTTGAGTTTCCTTCAGAAATTAGAGGGCTGTCAATATTCCAGGCCCTGAAGAGGGTTGGATTCACAACTCAGCTGGCAGTTTCGGTCAAGTGGTCTTCAGGCATGGAAGGGTGGAATGGGAACCTTGGAGCGGGTCCTTCAGCGCTGTAGGATTCAAATGTAGTTGTCCAAAAAAGTTAACAGAATAGCTGAGCTGGAAAGGACTTTGAAGGTCTTCTAGTCCAACCCCCTGCTTAGGCAGGAAACCCTATATCATTTCAGACATTTCAGTCCAGTTTTTTCTTAAAAGCCTCCACTGATGGAGCATCCACAACTTCTGTTCCACTGGTTAATTGTTCTCACCGTCAGGAAATTTCTCCTTAATTCTAAGTTAGTTCTCCGCTTGATTAGTTTCCATCTGTTGCTCCTTGTCCTGCCTTCAGGGGTTTTGGGAAATAGGTTGAAACCCCCCCCCCCCGCTCTTCTTAGTGGCTGACGCTCAACTTGAGTTTGAGTTTGGAGTAGTTTATTTATATGCCGCCCTTTTCCCTGGGGGGACTCAGGGCGGCTTACAATTCGAAAGGAGGGGGAAACAAACAAATTAACACATAAGACAGTACATCATTAAAAGCACAACATTCATACAATTCAGGTGGGTTACGGTCTTTAATCCCAGGCCTGATGGGACAGTCAGATTTTAAGGGCTGTGCGGAAGGTCTGGAGGGTGGTGAGGGTACGAATCTCCACGGGGAGATCGTTCCATAGGGTCGGAGCTGCCACCGAGAAGGCTCTCCTCCGCGTGGTTGCCAGTCGACATTGACCGGCAGATGGGACTCGGAGGAGGCCTAATCTATGGGATCTAATTGGTCGAGTGGAGGTAATTGGCAGTAGGCGGTCTCTCAAGTGGTCTCTCAACTATTGGAAGACTGCTATCATGTCAGTGAGAACAATTAACCAGTGGAACGGCTTACCTCTAGAACAGTGTTTCTCAACCTTGGCAACTTGAAGATGTCCGGACTTCAACTCCCAGAATTCCCCAGCCAGCGAATGCTGGCTGGGGAATTCTGGGAAGTTGAAGTCCGGACATCTTCAAGTTGCCAAGGTTGAGAAACACTGCTCTAGAAGTTGTGGGTGCTCCACCACTGGAGATTTTTAAGAAGAGATTGGGCAATGACTTGTCTGAAATGATACAGGTTTTCCTGCTTGAGCAGGGGGTTGGACTAGAAGACCTCCCAGGTCCCTCTCGACTCTATTATTCTGTTACATTTGGGGGGGGGGAAATCAACACCAAATACAAAAACAGCCCTTTGAGAACAATCTTTCCCAGCATGAATGCTTTGCTGATGGCAAATGGTGTTAGGTTAAAAGATTAACAGAGTTGGAAGGGACCTTGGAGGTCTTCTAGTCCAACCCCACACCCAAGCAGGTGACACTACACCATTTCTGACTGAGGGCAGTCCAGACTCTTCTTGGAAGCTTCCAGTGATGAAGCTCCCACAACTTCTGAAGGCAACTTCTGTTCCCTCGGTTGATGGTTCTCACTGTCAGGAAATTCCTCCTTATTTCCAGGTTGAATCTCTCCTTGGTCAGTTCCCATCCATTCTTCCTTATCTGGCCTTCGGGGCTTTGGAGAACAGGTTGATCCCCTACTATCTGGGGCAGCCCCTCAAATACTGGAAGATGCTCTCCTGTCTCCCCTGGTCCTTCTCTTCCCTAGACTAGCCAGGCCCAGTTCCTGCAACCGTCCATCGTGTGTTTCAGCCCCCAGTCCCTTCATCCTCTTGCTTGCTCTTCTCTGCACTCTTTCCAGAGTCTCCACGTGTTCTAGGCTTGGCCGGGATGGCCTTGGGAGAACCGAGGACAGCAGATGGGGGACTCCAAGAAGCATCTGCTGGGTCTCCCATCTTGGTCCTCACTTTCTGAACGCTACCAGGATGCCTCCCTTGGTGTGGTTCTACGTTTCCCTTCTCCCCACCCACCATTTGGAGAGGTCGGAGCAAACCTCTGTTTATGGCAGCCGCCTGGGTGAATCCAAACATCTTGATTGCTCTCGGATTGCTCTGCTGCCTGTCGCCTCAGATGCCCTGGAAACCAGGCGCTTCGCATCTACCGCTCGCCCAGGGCTGCTGCTAGCGTAAACATCTTCCTGGATGCTCCCTCCAAGAGAGGCTTTGATTGGAAACAGTCCCGCCTTGCGCCGCTCTTGGTCAACGGCCGTCTGCAGGCAGGAGCTGGTGCACAAGAATCCTCCTGGGGGGGACTTGTCAGAGGCCAAGGGTTATGGGGCAAAGCCACCTGTGGCCCAGCTGGAGAAAAAGAAACAGGGGACTACCCTATTCCAACTGTCCCCAGCTCTTGGGACAGCAGGGGAATGAGAGCCAGTCTACTGCAGTGTTTCTCAACCTTGGCAACTTGAAGATGTCCTGATTTCAACTCCCAGAATTCTGGGAGTTGAAGTCCGGACATCTTCAAGTTGCCAAGGTTGAGAAACACTGGTCTACTGCTAAAAACCAGGAGACAGTGAGTTCTAGTGCAGTCTTAGAAATGAAAGCCGACTGGGTGACTTTGGACCAATCACCAGGAGACTGAGAGTTCTAGTCCTGCCTTAGGCATAAAAGCCAGTTGGATGGTTTTGGACCAATCACCAGGAGACTGAGAGTTCTAGTCCCGCCTTAGGCATGAAAGCCAGCTAGGTGACTTTGGGCCAATCACCAGGAGACTGAGAGTTCTAGTCCCACCTTAGGCATGAAAGCCCGCTAGGTGACTTTGGGCCAATCACCAGGAGACTGAGAGTTCTAGTACCGCCTTAGATATGAAGGCGGCTGGGTGAAGTTTGGTCAATCACCAAGAGATGGTGAGTTCTAGTTCAAAATTAAAGTATAAAAAAATAAAATCGATGGATGCTTTCTTCTTTTAGCCCCCTCCCTCCCTCCCCCAGCCGAGACCCCCTGAATCCCCTTTGACCTTTCCCTGATCCTGGGGCTGACCTGCTTTGAGGCCGAGATCGACCAGGTCCCAGGGAAAAGCCGCCCAAAGACCCCCAACGGGGCTCCGTCTCTTCTCATCCAAAATCCTTGTAAAGAAAAACCTCAAGTATCTTTTGGAAAGACCAGCCTTGCAACTACTCAAAGCTTCTGAATGTGTGTGAGAGATAATTGCCTTCTGTGAAGAAAACAGAGTCAGAGTTGTGTTGAAATAAGTTTAGATTGGAGAAGTTGCTCACCAAAGAACGCGAACGTATTAGAGGCGTGTCTTAAAAATTGCATGGAAATGTTGTGAAAGGGAATCTCTTCATCCGGATTTGGAATGTAAACGTAAACCAAATTTAGGCAAATCCATCACCCAGATGAAATCAGGTCCCCTTTTCAAACGGAGTTGAGCAAGACTTTATCCTGTGATGTTGTGAACTTTGCAGCTTTCAACCTGTCACTGCTCAACCTTTCTGTCTTGGCTGCTTGAATTGGCTTATAATGCAACTCTGGATAATCACACACAAACACACACACACACACACACACACACACTTGACTCAGGTAAGATTCCTGCATTGTGGCTCTCTCTGCTCCAGAAGGCCTATCAAGTTATTGTTGTTGTTATTGTTGGGGGAAGGAGGAAGGGGAGGAGGAAGAGCCGAGGTGGCGCAGTGGTTAGGGTGCAGTACTGCAGGCCACTTCAGCTGACTGCTATCTGCAGTTCAGCGGTTCTAATCTCACCGGCTGAAGGTTGACTCAGCCTTCCATCCTTCCGAGGTGGGTAAAATGAGGACCCAGATTGTTGTTGGGGGCGATATGCTGACTCTGTAAACCGCTTAGAGAGGGCTGAAAGCCCTAGGAAGCGGTATATAAGTCTAACTGCTATTGCTATTGCTAGGAGGAGGAGGAAGAGTAATAGAATGACAAAGTTGGAAGAGAGGAACAATAGATTTCCCCTGATG
This sequence comes from Thamnophis elegans, assembly GCF_009769535.1. Lineage (NCBI taxonomy): Eukaryota > Metazoa > Chordata > Lepidosauria > Squamata > Natricidae > Thamnophis > Thamnophis elegans. Next base: position 796,756 of record NC_045549.1, on the reverse strand, counting down.
GTTTGGGCATTGATTGATTGGCTGATGAATGAATGGTTGAATGAAGTGCTTGGACTGAACCCAACTCTGCTCCCTCAATGGCGTGTGAAGTCTTCCTTCGCTTCAGGAGGTGGTCCCAAAGATGCTTTTCAACTGGGCTCGAGTGGGGGTGGGGGGGAGGCTTGCTTCAAAAGTCCAGCTTCCTTTTGCAAAAAAGCTCCTTTGGAACGACCATCAGGCAGATGATGCAAAATCTCCATGGATCTTCAGCAGGTGGAGCTCTTCTTCTGGGAGATGCCTTCAAGGCAACCTCCTCTTCCACCCTCCGGAGGCTTTGGCTGTGTTAAAAAGCCATCGGCCTACATTAGACCCAAAAGTCAGAACGAGGCTTCTGACCGACTCCTCGATTGGGCCCTTCGGTCTGTCCCATTGGAAGAAAGAGACTTTGCTTAACCCTGAGCCGAGGTGGCACAGTGGTTAGGGTGCAGTACTGCAGGCCACTTCAGCTGACTGTTATCTGCAGTTCGGCGGTTCTAATCTCACCGGCTCAAGGTTGACTCAGCCTTCCATCCTTCCGAGGTGGGTGAAATGAGGACCCAGACTGTGGGGGCGATACGCTGACTCTGTATAGACTCTGTATGCTGAAAGCCCTATGAAGCGGTATATAAGTCTAACTGCTATTGCTATTGCTATTGCTCAGGTGAGCTGCTGCCAGTTCACGCAAGTATCACTGAAGAAGGTCGATGCGTGGTCTGGATCCATCTGAACCTGCCATCTTGACTTTTTTATTACAGTATGGGAGAAAGGAAGGAAGGAAGGAAGGATAGAGGGGAGGAAAGAAGGAAGGAAGGAAGGCTAGAGGGGAGAAAGGAAGGGTGGGAGGGAGGAAAGGAGGGAGTGATGGGGAGGGAAAGGAAAGAGGAAAGGAAAGGGAGACAGTACAGAATTTTGCAATGGCTTATTAGTTGTGGTGATACTTCTTTCCTTCTCCAAACAGCCAGAGGCAACATCTGTGGTTCCTCACCCTCCTTTCATCCTCAGGAGAAGCCTCTGAGATAGGCAGGTGGAGAAGATGCCAGAGGATGCCTATCTCTTTCTCCGGCCCTGCAGTCCTGGTGTTGCCCTTTTGACCATTTCACCCAACTTTCACGGGTGGCGTCCTCGTCTAAAGCTTTCAAGATCCTGGAGCCAAATTGAAGCAAACCTTTTCCTGTGCTGTTGAGGACCAACACAAACGCTGAGGTTCCCTTTCCCTGCACATCACTTCTCCTTCACTGGGAGACCCTTTGAGGCTTCGGTGGCTCTCCAACATTTATGACAAGAAGGGTCAAAAAAGCCTCTTCAGCAGAAAACTGGAATTGCAAAACACTTTCTGCAGATATCTGACCTTCCTGAGGCTGCTCCAAAGGGGCTCCTGGCTAATCCATCCACCTCTGGGGGGGAAATGGATCTCCAGATCTCCTTGCTATAGAAACAGTCCCTGAAGAGGCCACCCTGGGATGATTCTGCAAGGGAGCCCTCTGTTTACTGACCAAAAGCTTGACTAGACCTGTGCACACACAGATGGGAAAGATTCCCTTTTTAAAAAGTGGCTGTTAGGACAATATAATTGTATTATTTGTTGACTTGGCATCTTCTTTATCCAACAGTACAACACACACACACACACAAATAGAAAATGAACACATACAAGGGAGGAACAAATTCCATCCTATTATGCTAAAAAGTTCATCCAATGGTTCATTTTTCTCTGGCTAGTCTAGCTGTTCTTCTTCTGCCCTTCTGGCTCTGAACGTGTCACCAGGACACTAAAACTGGCCAGTTAGTTTATTATCCGTGAACTAACTTCCTGGCTTCTGGGGGCCTGTTAGTTGTTCTTGTTGTCAGGTTTCTTGGCTTCTCATTTATCTGGCTTTTAAAAAGTCTTGGAAGAATAGAACAAAATCTCTTTGCTTATAAGACCTGGAGTTCTACATTGGGTTTTGGTCACCATGTTACAAAAAAGATCTTGAGTCCTTGGGAAAAGTGCAGAGAAGAGCAACTAGGAGGATCAAAGGCCTGGAGGCTAAAATATGTGAAGAACGGTTGCAGGATTTGGGTTTGGCCAGTCTACAGAAAAGAAGGACTGAGGGGGGGGACATGATAGCAGTATTTTTCAAAGCACCAGAAGGCAGGACAAGAAACAGTGGATGGAAAGGAGAGAAGCAACGTGGAATTAGGGAGAAATTCCCTAACAGTGAGGACAATTAACTGGTAGAAGTTCTTGCATCCAGAAGCTGTGGGTGCTTTCATCACTGGAGATTTTTAAGAAGAGATTGGACAGCCACCTGTCTGAAATGGTATCTCCGGCTGTCCAGGGAGTTGGACTAGAAGACCTTCAAGGTCCCTTCCGTTCTGATTGATTGAGATAATGGACTTCAAGAAGCTTAAGCAACTCAGAGGTAACCCAAAACCACCTGAACTGCCATCCTTGCAAGGAAGGTTGTGACTTAAAAGCAAAACTTCCCAACCCAATCTGCCTCCATCTTGGGGGGAAATGTCATATTTCCCATTTATGGAAGGAAGAAAAAGCAGGTTTTGGCCACCATTGTCTTCCCAAAACTTCTCCAAGAAGGAAGGCAGTAAAACCCAGTGCAGGTTTGAAGATCCAACCGTTTCAAAAGCTGCAATGCCGGAATTGCCTGCAGGGCCTTGTTCATAACCAACTGGAGCTTAGCAATAGCAATAGCAGTTAGACTTATATACCGCTTCATAGGGCTTTCAGCCCTCTCTAAGCGGTTTACAGAGTCAGCATATCGCCCCCAACAACAATCCGGGTCCTCATTTCACCCACCTCGGAAGGATGGAAGGCTGAGTCAACCCTGAGCCGGTGAGATTTGAACCGCTGAACTGCAGAACTGCAGTCAGCTAAAGTGGCCTGCAGTACTGCACTCTAACTACTGCGCCACCTCGGCTCTTCCAGGCCCCCGGAAGCCAGGAAGTTAGTTCACGGTTAATAAACTAACTGGCCAGTTTCAGCTTCATCCAGGCTCTTCCCCTCAAGAGGATTTGACCTTCTTCACCCTAATCGGGAGGTGTTGGCACGGCTTGTGCGGCCGTGGGAAGCCCCCTGAGGGGAGAGGGTGTTCCTTTGTCTCCACAATCAGGAAATTAGGGGTGCCCAGAGCGTGATCATTTCCACAGATACCAAAGGCTCTGGATTTCTGCATTCTTCAGCTCCCAATCATTCGGATGGGGCTTCCTGTGGAGAACCTCAACAGGACCCAAGATGGGTTGAGTGGTTCCAGAGTTGCCCCCAGGTGGTGTCTGGGGAATTCTGGGAACTGAAGTCCACAAGTCTTAAAGAGTGGTGAAATTCAATATTTTTTACGACCAGGTTTGTGGGCGTGGCTTGGTGGGCATGGTGTGGCTTGGTGGGCGTGGCAGGGGAAGGATACTGCGAAATCTCCATTCCCTCCCCACTCCTGGGGCCGGCCAGAGGTGGCATTTGCCAGTTCTCTGAACTGCTACTCAAAATTTCCGCTACCGGCTCTCCAGAATCTGTCAGAATCTGCTGGATTTCACCCCTGGTCTTAAAGTTCCCAAGTTGGGGGGCCTCTGCGATAGAGCAAAGAAATGAATATTTATTTATTTACGCGGGGAAGATAGAAAGCGAATTACGGTGACAGCACATGTTCTGATGAAGCTGGACGGATGAGGCTGCTTTTTCTTCATCGAGCAACTTCACCCAGCCGTGAGCTGGATTTATCTTCTGGGTGCCAGCAGAATTGCCCGAAACTCTGAACAGAAATGGCCAAGACCCTGGTTGGCATCATAAATTAATTTCCATGCGTGTAACCCTGAACAGCTAAGCCTGATGCGCCTGTGATTCAAAGGCCGGGAAAAGAGCAGGGGGGGGGGGGAACCTGAACAAATTTACGAGGTGTTTGTTCTGATAAATCCTCAAGAGCAGATTTTTTTTAAAAAGAAAAGAAAGTCCAGTGACAAAGATGAGGAATGGATTTATGGGCTTGGACAAAAGCCAGGTGCCTTTGCTGAAGTTTAGGCTCTTCTCCTTCCCCCCGTCCCTCCCTCTTCTCTAAATGCACCTTTGGTTTTGGAACCCTTGGGGGGGGAGTGCTGGCATCCTGGGACATTTTGCCCATGGAAGCCAAGTCCTGGCATCTGCATGGCCTGGGCATGAATCCGGTGGTGTCAAAGGGAGGGGAGGGGTGGCAGCAGGGTTGGGGGGTGGAAGGAGGGGAAGGTGAGAAGGGAAGGGAGGAGGGAGAGGAAAGGAGAGAGGAGAAGAGAAGATAAGAGAATATAGAAGAGAAGAGAATACTGAAAAGAATAGAACATTAATAGAATAGAGAAGAGAATAGAGAATAGAATAGAATAGAATATAGAACCAGGAATAGGATAGGATAGGATAGAGAATAGAATAGAATAGAATAGAATAGAATAGAATAGAATAGAGAATAGAGAATAGAATATAGAATATAGAATAGAATAGAATAGAATAGAGAATAGAATAGAGAATAGAGAATAGAATATAGAATAGAATAGAATAGAGAATAGAATAGAGAATAGAATAGGGAATAGAATAGGGAATAGAATAGAATAGAATAGAATAGAATAGAATAGAATAGAATAGAATAGAATATAGAACCAGGAATAGGATAGGATAGGATAGGATAGGATAGGATAAGATAGGATAGGATAGGATAGAGAATAGAATAGAATAGAATAGAATAGAAAATAGAATAGAATAGAGAATAGAATAGAATAGAGAATAGAATAGAGAATAGAATATAGAACCAGGAATAGGATAGGATAAGATAGGATAGGATAGGATAGAGAATAGAATAGAATAGAATAGAATAGAATAGAAAATAGAATAGAATAGAATAGAGAATAGAGAATAGAGAATAGAGAATAGAGAATAGAGAATAGAATAGAGAATAGAATAGAATAGGATAGAGAAGAGAAGAGGAAGAGGAAGAGGAAGAGACATGAAGGACAAGCAACCCAGCCATATTAGCCAAAGTGCACCCAGGTGGGAGGCAGTTGCAACCCCCCCATCCCAATTTGTCGCTCTCCTCCTTCTGCCCCCTCATGGAGGAGAAACCAAGACGTGGAAACCTGTCCGTTTCCGGAGTCTCACGGCTGCCCTTCTCCCTGCCCTGCCTCTTGGCTGGCTTCCCAGTAAGGAATCAGCTCCCCCCCCCCCCCGGCCCCTTGGATAGGAAGGCCCTGCAGGTGTTTGACTCTTCTCTCCCCGCTTGGTTTCAACATCGGAAAGGGGGAAGCCAGGTGACTCAGGCTGAGCCAGGGAAAGTGTGGCTGTTTCCCTTCCTGGCTCTGCCCGTGTTGAGAGGTGAGCGGAGCAGAACTTCTCCCCTCTGAAGCGCCGGAGATGAAGATAAGCGCTGCCTGAGGACACTGGCAAGAAATTCCGGCTCCACTTTTGGGTGGGGTGGGAAGCCACAAAGCCAGGACCGGTTGAGGAGGGGTAGCCGAACCGTCCTGCTGCCTCTTTCGATTAGCAGGTGCTCAGAGAGACACTCAGTTTCTACCTGGATCCCACAGAGCCACAGAGAAACGCTGGCCAAGTTGAAGGCCACCCGAGCTTTGCTTCCTGGGGGAATGGGTCCCTTGGAGTGTCTCACTTAAGTGGGATGGCTTCCCTGGGGGTCCTTGGTGGCTCCCTTGAGCTGGTGTAGGAGAAGGAGTGCGGCAGAACCTGGGGGTGGGAGGTCAAAAGAGGGGTCCTCCTAGAATCCCTACGGAGCCATAAATGAAGTCCAACTTCCCTTGAATTCTGTTGACCCTGATCTAAGGCCAAGGAGGTGCTGACCTTGAGTTGAGAAGAGTCCTGTGCATCCTTCCTTCACGCCTGAGGGAGGGAGGGAGGGGAGAAGAGAGATGGGGAATGAGAGAAAAGAGAGATGTAGCAGAAGGGAGGGCAGAAGCTGGAGGTAGAATGAAAAGAGGAATCAGCCTAGAATCTCTGCGTAATTACAAATGAACTAAATCCAACGTCCCTTGAATTCCACTGATCCTTATTTAACTCCAAGCAGGTGAGCTGAGAAGATTCCTCCTGCAGAGGCATGAGTAGCAATAAGTTAGTTTCACTGGAGCTTCATGCCTGATAAGATGGAAGCATGAAGGAAGGAAGGAAGGAAGGAAGGAAGGAAGGAAGGAAGGAAGGAAGGAAGGAGATGGGAGGGAGGGAGATGGGGAACGAGAGGAAGGAGATGGGTAGGAGAAGAGATGCCAGAACCTGGGGAGAAGTCAAAAGGGCTAATCAGCCTAGAATCCCTATGGAGCCACAAAGAAATTAAGTACAGCCCCCCCCTCCCCTCCCTTGAATCCCGTTGCCCTGATCCGCATCCTAGCAGGTCCTAACCATGAGTTGAGAAGACTCCTGGGCATTAATTAATTGGGGGTGTGGACCTGGTCTTTTGAGCACCTCAGCTTGGCTGCCTTCTTGCAGAGGTTTGACAACCCAACTAGGGGACACCATCAGGGCTAGAAGGGGTGGGGGCTTTATTCTCTTTCTATGTGCAAGGGGCTGGCAGCATTGGTGGGCGTCTCCTTGGTGGTTCCCCATCTGGGCTGCAAGAAGTAAAGAGGAGGCTTTTATGAATCCTCTCTGGCAAAGAAAGAAGCAGGCCTGGAGGTGGGATTTGTGTCATCAAAGGGAAGGAGCCACTGAGTGGCTTAACGGTTGCAACCACAGGGACGGGGATCACAATAAAAGGGAAAGCCTGCAAGTTCGGAACCGTTTGGGAAAAGCCTGCCTGGGAAGAAGTCAGGCAGGTGTGCAAATCGGATCAAAAGAAAGATGAGAAGTGAACCAGATGCGGAGGCGCGTTGAGATGGAAGGCCGAGTCGGGGAACTAGGAGTGCATCATCGCAACCTGAGGTTGAGACGCTTCTCCTGCGATGGGGAAGGCTGTTGGAAACCCGCAATCTTGCGACATTCCTGCCCCAGGTCAGGAGAGCAAACCACGAAGGATCCAGACCAGGCAAGAACTTGCAATTCTGGACAAAAAGGGAGAGCGTTTCATCAGAACGGAGCCAGAAGGGGCCTTGGACCCTCCTCCTCAAGCAGGAGACCCTCTACTAATCCAGACAAGAGGCTGCCCAGTCTCTCCTTAAAAGCCTCCAGTAATGGAGTTCCCACAACTTCATGTGGCAAGTTGTTCCTCTGGTTAATTGTCCCCATTGCCAGGAAGTTTCCCCTTAATTCCAGGCTGCTTCACTTCTCTTGATGAGTTTTCATCCATTGTTTCTTGTCCTGCCCTCAGGGGTCCCAAAAGTGATTTTTTTCAAGATGCATCTGAACTTTCTGGGGTTTTTTTTTTCCTTTGAGGAAGTTTCGCTTCTTGTCCAAGAAGCTTCTTCAGCTCTCTAGTGGCCAAAAGGTGCTTTTTCAAGAGACAAAGTCCAGTTGCCTCTTGAAAAAGCACCTTTGGGACAACCATGACCTGCACCACTGAGAATCTGCATTGCCTTCAGGTACTCTTGCCTTCAAGAGCCGAGGTGGCGCAGTGGGTAGGGTGCAGTACTGCAGGCCACTTCAGCTGGCTGTTATCTGCAGTTCGGCGGTTCAAATCTCACCGGCTCAGGGTTGACTCAGCCTTCCATCCTTCCGAGGTGGGTGAAATGAGGACCCGGATTGTTGTTGGGGGCGATATGCTGACTCTGTAAACCGCTTAGAGAGGGCTGAAAGCCCTATGAAGCGGTATATAAGTCTAACTGCTATTGCTATTGCTATTGCTTTGGAGAATAGGTGGCCCCGTCTCCTTTGCGGCAGCCGATCAAATATTGGAATGCTGCTACCAGTATCGTGTTCCTAATCTTCCTTGCCGCCTTCTAAATTCTTTTTTTTTTAATATACAGCTGTTCCCACATTTTAACACTTGATTGCACTCCATCCAGCATCCCTCACAGAGGGAAGACGGGTGGTTGGAAAGCGTGAAAAAGAAAGGAATGAAAGAAAGAAGAAGCAAAGGCGAGACCCCAGATTGCTTCACCCGCAGCGCATGGACTTCTGCGAAGTTGGCTGAACTCAACTCACCAAGCCAGCCGTCTCTCCATTTCAAGTCTTCAGGCTCTTCAGGACCCGACATGAAGGTTGAGGGTTTTCTTACCCTCAGGTGTTTTTGACATCAGAAAGGGCGGCCCTGGCCAGGAGTTGGCACCCCTGGCAAGTCTTTTGAGACAGGTACGTTTGAACCTCTCGTTCCGTTGCTTAAGAGAACCTTTTCCCGGAGGGCCACTACTTAAGGTAATCAGAGGAGAGGTTTGAGGGACAGTTTTAAGACTCTGTGGATGACCTCAAAGTACATTTCCCATCACTTCAGAAGGGCCAAGCGTAGACACTGGAAGTAAATTTAAAAACACAGAGAAAGATCTTGGATGGATTATATGGGAGGACTCAAAAAAAAAATTGGCAGCGATAGAAAGAAGAAAACTGTAAATTCATTCCAGAAGAATCCCTTTTCTCTGGCAAAGGCATTCTTACACAATCCTTCTCCACCCCCAATTATTTCTTTGCTATCCAACACGGACACTTATCCAAAGCATTTACGGACTATAAACGTGTCTTTCAAATGTCGATTTATCAAACATTTATTGTACTACATCTTGGAGCAATCAGAGGTAAAAGGGGCTCCTTCAGGTGGGGACATATGCTTCGCAAATACCAGAACAAGGAACGTTGCCTGCGAAAATATTCAGAAATAGCTATTTTTATTTTTATTTCATTTTTGTAATGGAGAGATTAGAAGTTTAGTTGTGTTGGGTCTCCTTAAATTTTAGATAATGTGGATATGAACTGATCCCTGATCTTGAAGGTTATTTTTAACCGCATTTATTCATCTTCTTCTCAAATTGAAATATACAAAATATACATATTTTGTGCCAACATTCAAATATACAATCTTATTCGTAATTTAATCTTACCTTGGCTTCATTTCCAATACTTTAAGTATCTAATATTATAACAATCCCATTGTAATTTATTTAAATCTATTAGTTATATTGACTAACAATACATTTTCTATACTTTAGCTAACTTCTTTTACTATTAATTTTTATGTCTATTCTCTAACCACCGGTAAAATATTCCCAAACTGTATAATAATTGGTTCGTTCTTTCTCTTTAATAGCCAGTGTGAATCTGTTCATTTCTGCACATTCTAGTACAGTGTTTCTCAACCTTGGCGACTTTAAGTCCCGTGGACTTCAACTCCCAGAATCCCCCAGCCAGCTGTGCTGGCTGGGGGATTCTGGGAGTTGAAGTCCACGGGACTTAAAGTCGCCAAGGTTGAGAAACACTGTTCTAGTATTTTCCTAATCACCTTCTCTTCTGTAAGGGATCTCTTCAGTTTTCCAATTGTGTGCAAATATAATCCCAGATGCTGTTATAACATGAATAATCAAATATACTTTTTCTTTACTATAATTTTCGGGTGTAATTCCAAGCAAAAATATTTCAGGTTTTAAGTCAATATGTTGTTCTATCATTTTTTTCCAGCCACATATGTATTTTAGTCCTTTTTTATTTTATTTTTTTGCTTCTACGCAGGTCCATCGCCAATGATAATACAAGCCCGGTGTCTGGTGGCATTTCCAACATTTAGCTGATTTATCTTTAAACATCTTTGCCAATCTTGTCGGTAGCCAATGCCATCTTATACAAATTCTCTTTATATGCAGTTGACATTGTTAATTTAGAGTTTTTGTCCCATAGTTGCTTCCATTTAGTTCTTTCGTATAACCAAAGTTTTTAGCCCAAGGTATTGTTGTGTCAGGATGTCAAAGGACACGGTGACACGTTTCTTTCCCTTGTTCTTCATCTAATTTAATACTCAATAGGTCGCTATACAGGTTTTTTTATCACCATCTCTTCTGTTTTAACAGAAACTCTCGTGGCCTTCCAAAAAGCCACCAAAACCTGGCTGTTCCGACAGGCCTGGGGTTGCTGATTTTTAAATCAGGTCCAACCCCCAGTTTAACCCTAATGTATGTTGTGTTTTTAAATTGTTCTTTGTTCTTTCCCCTATTTGTCATTTTATTTTTATCTTGTATTTGTAAGCCGCCCGGAGTCCTCCAGGATTGGGCGGCATATAAACCCATTAAATTACAATTAATTCCTGTTAATATCTTATCTAATTCTGTCAATTCCGTGTAAAAACTACATAATTTGGCATCTTTTTCATACCTAGATTACTGAAGGGCTTTAATACCTTTTGTTAAAGGAAGATGACGGGAAGAACAGCAAAGTCAATAAATCATCTATTTTCTACGAAAGAAAATCTCGCAGCCCGTGCTGTTTTTTCGGTTGATGGTTCTCACTGTCAAGAAAACCCTCCTTAGTTCCAGGTTGTCAAAGGCTCTCCCAGATGCGAAGATCTTCCAGGGAGGATATCCGCCATCCAGTCGTGTCCGATTCTTGGCTCTTCTGTGGACCAGGCCAGTGGTGGGTTCCTATCGGTTTGGACCGGTTCGGTCGAGCCACGAGTCGTTTCGGCAACCTGGGTTGCTGGAACCGGCAGTGACCCAGGCCTGCCACGCCCCCCAAACCGGTTCTCCAGGTGGCGACGGTGCCAATCTCGCTTTTCTTTTTTTATTTATTTTTATTTTTATTTTATTTTATCAATTTCATATATACAGTCACAATTATATGATCTCATAACTGTTATTAATAATATGTATTTATAACAATTTTTCCCTACTGTTGACAATATACTTGAAGATTGCTTTCTTACCATCCCATAGATCCATCTTATCTTACAACGGTCCTACTTCTTCTTCCCTCCCTCCCTCTTTCCTTCCCTCGTTTCTTCTCTCCTACTCCCCTTCCTTCCCTCCTTTCTTCCCTCCCTCCTTCCCTCCTTTCTTTTCTCCTTCTCTCCTTCCTTTCCCCCTTCCTTTCCTCCTTCCTTCCCCCCTTCCTTCTCTCCTACATTCCCTCCTTCCTTCCCTCCTTTCTTCTCTCCTTTTCTCCTTCCTTCCCTCCTTCCTGGCAGCGGTGCCATCTCGTTTTTCAGTTCTGTGCATGCGCAGAACAATTTTAATTGCACTGTGCATGTGCACGCAGCTGTGCATAAAGTGTGCGTGCGCAAAGGGTGCACATGAATGAACCGGCAGTGGTGCCTGCCGGAACCCACCCTTGGGCCTCTCCACATCTTCTGTCCTTGTACTATGATTTTGATTTGTTCTCTGCTCTGGCTGATGTCGGAGGGCCTCCATCCGTCCCCACGTCCTTTGACACCCTAAACCAGTGTTTCTCAACCTTGGGGACTTTAAGTCCTGTGGACAGGACTTAACACAGCTGGCTGGGGAATTCTGGGAGTTGAAGTCCACAGGATTTAAAGTCCCCAAGGTTGAGAAACACTGCCCTAAACTCTTTCAAGCAAAATTGCTTTCTCCAGCGAGACCCCCCTGCCTGATGTGGCCAGAGTAAGTGGGATGTAGTTGCAAGGGGTTTTGCCTTCCAGTAGATTATTGTCTGTGTGTTTCCCATCCGTTGTCTGAGTCGTAACCCTGAAGGTTCCTTGAACCGATCCATCCAACCTGTTTCTGAGAAACCACAGAGCAATTGAGAAATCAATTTCCCGCCCCTGACGAAACATGTTTTCTGTCCAAGTGGCCTCATCCTGGCTGGCGCTCAGGCCCGAAGATGTTCTGGGAAATGTGGGCCACTTATCCTCACCTGCTGAAAACAGATTCCGGGCCCTTCCCAGGCCACAAACTGCCTGAGGGCCAAATAAGAGAGAGGCAAGTGCTTTAATTCCCAAGGGTGGAGTTGAAAACAATTATTCCCAGGGCTCTTGGAAATGGGGGAGGGCCCAAAGCCTCCCCAAGGAATGTCCTCCGTCATTCGCAGGTGGCAGGGTTGGAAAGACAGGTGGGTGTTATTTCTGTGGCTTCCCATCTTCTCCCATCCTCCTTTTCCCCACGCTTCCTTCTTCCACTTCCCAGATCCGTTTTTCTCAGGAAACGGGTAGGCAGGTCACACCCAGATTTCATCTTGGAAAACCCGCAAACATTTACTGCAGTGTTTCCCAACCTTGGTGACTTTAAGTCCTGTGGACTTCAACTCCCAGAATCCCCCAGCCAGCACAGCTCAGAGAGCACCAAGGACCCCCCAATCCTCTTTCCTCTTCCTTCTCCTCTTCCTCCTCTTCCTTCTCCTCCTCTTCTCCTCCTCCTTCCTCCTCTTCCTTGCCCTCCTCCTCCTCCTCCTCCTCCTCCTCCTCCTCCTCTCTACAAAGCCTCCTCCCTTCTAGCACTGGTGATGTTCCCTAATTTGGGTAATGAAACGTCTTCAAGAAATCCACCCAGCTCAGAGAGCACCAAGGGCCCCTCCTGCATCTCCATTCCTGCCTTTTGCTGACTTCTCACAAGGCGCTAGAGACCCGGTTAAATTGGGACTGGGGGTTTGTCATTGTATTGTGGAAAGTTGCTGTGACTTTCTGGATTTGCCAGGCCTGAAGTTCTGTTTGATTCCGCCTGTAGATTCCATCTGAAGAGGATAGTCGGTTTTCCAACAGGTCCTGGCCAGGATCCCTGGCTAACCACCAAAGGCATTTCCCAACCTTTGAGATCAACAGCCCACATGGAATAACAGGGATCAAATAGACCTGATATTTCTCCTTCCAAAACATGCCGAGCCTCTTGTTCAGGGCGCCCGGAGGGATTGAGTTGTCACAAGACTTAAGAGGCAGATCCGAGAACGTTAGAAATGGGCCAGTAACTGACTTGCCAGTCACAAGAGGGAGGGTGGGGGGGGCTGCGCAGCTTGCTTGGAAGGGGAAGTTTGGATTTTCCCCTTGCCCTGGGAATAGGGCCTTTCAACTCATTCCAGGAAGGCTCCTGAGTCACAAGGAGTCAGAACGGAGCAGAGACACCCAAAAAATAAATGCTCCAAAGAACCAAATTGAGTAACCCTGAACAACCTGCCTGGAGCTTCCTAAAATATCCTAACATATTTGAATTATTACCAGATCTGCCGGTAATAAGAGTTTTTTAAAAAAAAAACGTGCAAAATTTCTTTCGAGGGAGTGTTGACAAACCAGCAGGCAACTCCTCCTTTCCACACCGAATTGAATTGAGTTGAGCACTTTATCCGGCCCCGGTGTGATTAGACACACACAGAATTTGTCTCCCGTACAGAAGCCCCAAAGATCAAAAGCTACACATCTCCTTCAGCCTCAACCGGGGACGAATGAATCTGTCAAATTCAGTTTGGATGCTTCTCGCTCATCCCCATCTTCATTCATAGCTCTTCCTCCATTTGCATACTTTAAAAGCCACTCAATAAAATAGATGTTTTTCACCTGCTTTTCTCCCCAGATACATTTTTCCTCTAATACAACACATTTGTGCTATATTTTGCAAGCACATTAAAAAAAAAAAAATCTTCTCGGCCCTTTCAACTTAGAGAGGGAAGAATTGAGTGTATCTCAAGAACCCCCTCCAATGCCTGGAATGTTTTAGTTGGAAAATAACGGTGTTGATGTGTTTGTTTCTTCCCACTGTATACGGTGCCCACTCCCATGTTTCTTCCAACAGGAATCCAGTCTGCAACTGGCATTCAGGAGAGGCCAGTGAGTGGCACCTTCCTCAGAGTTGGAGGTCCAATGACTCATTAACATCACAAATGCTACTAGGGACTCCTTGGTGCTCTCTGAGCTTGGTGGTTTTCTTCCAGATGTTTCATTATCCAACTAGTAACATTATCAGTGCTAGAAGGGAATAGGGTTTGTGGCGGTAGTAGTGGAGGAGGAGGAGGAGGAGGAGGAGGAGGAGGAGGAGGAGGAGGAGGAGGAGGAGGAGGAGGAGGAAACTCTTGAAACTCTTGAGCTGTGAAACTCTTGATGCTTTCTAAAGTCGGTTGTTTTCTTGCAGACATTTCATTTCCCAGCTAGGTAACATCATCAGTGCTAGAAGGGAGTGGGTTTGCTCTCTCTATGGCTTGCCCTGTCAGTGTTGGTGGGTGTGGCCTTCCTTATCTAGGTTCAACCTAGATAAGCAGAGATTAAAACCAAGATGAATAGTAGACTAACAATCAAATAGTAAACAATTCGCCAATCAAGGAACTACCAACTCAGACAAAGAATGAAAGAGTAAATGACAACCTAATCAGGAGCCACAAACTCTGACAAGGCCGGCCACTAGTGTGTAAACAGAGAGCACTGATGATGTTACCTAGGTAGGTAATAAAACGTCTGCAAGAAAACCACCCAGCTCAGAGAGCACAAAGAACCCCATGGTTGTCCTCCTCCTCCTCCTCCTCCTCCTCCTCCTCCTCCTCCTCCTCCTCCTCTCTTCCTCCTCCTCCTTCTCTCCCTTCTAGCACTGATGATGTTATCTAGTTGGGTCATGAAACATCTGCAAGGAAACCACGCAGCTCGGAGAGCACCAGGGACCCCTCATTGTCACCCTGAACTGCAAATATTCTCTTCTATTGGTAAGAATGCATTCTTTTCTTCTTAAGATGGTTTTTAATTTGTTTTCATGGCACCGAGATTTTATGCAAGTTGGGATGCCATACAGGAATGACTGACTGACTGAATGAATGAATGAATGAATGAATGAATGAACGAAGGAACGAAGGAACGAAGGAATGAAGGAATGAAGGAATGAAGGAACGAAGGAACGAAGGAATGAAGGAATGAAGGAATATTCTGTAAAGCCCCTTGCAGGTGAGGGACACAGACTGCCTGCCTGAGCCTGAGGCTCTTTCAGGGCCGCCCCACCGAGCCGAGGGGAAGACAAGATCTGAAAAAGCAGCCGGGGGCCCTCCAGCCCCCCCCCCCCTTCTGTATTCTGTGTGCTCCAGTTTTAGTCTAATTCAAAACCTCCCAGAAGTCTGCATCTGTTCCTCGTTGGAAGAGCTCTCCTCCTCCTCCTCCTCCTCCTCCTTCACGTCACACCTTCCCTTCCACCCTTCCAAGGATGCCCCACCAGAAGTTTTCCACTGGACTTTTATTTTTCCACCGGGGCCCCCCTCCCTCCACCCCCCCCTTCCCTAAAAAACACGATTTGAACTTTCGACTCCCCGTAAAATGGTTGGAGGGAATCCGTAATAGATCCCGAGGGACCCATCCCGTGTCTGTGTGTGTCTGTGTGTGTGTGTGATCCCATTCCCTTCCAACAGTTCTCGAAGTAGCTCTTTGACGCCAGTAGCATAAAGATCAAGGAGAGGAGTGGGCCAGATCTCAAGCGGGGAGGAGGGGGCACAGAAGAAACCCCACGTTGCTCGGAGAGTCTGCCTGGGCTGAGCCCCCTCCCTGGCTGAGATGGAACTTGCAGAAGCCAGAACCAAGTTCAGCCTCCTTCCATTCAGCCCCCAATCCTAGTCACCCGCCCACACTCGACTTAGGACCACGATTGAGCCCCAAATTTCCCACTGGCTCAGCAAGACGGTTGTTAAGCGGGTTTTGTGCTATTTACGTTCTTTCTTGCCAGAGTTGCTAAGTGAAGCATTGCGGTGGTTCAGTTACTCACCCGGTTGTTAAGCGAATCTGTCTTCCCCTTCGACTTCGCTTGCCTGGAGGTCGCAAAGAGGAATCACGCGACCTTGGGATAATGTGAACGTCACAAATATGAGTCCGCTTCTGAGCCTCTAAAACAGTGTTTCTCAACCTTGGCGACTTTAAGCTCTGCTGGCTGGGGGGATTCTGGGAGTTGAAGTCCACGGGACTTAAAGTCGCCAAGGTTGAGAAACACTGCTCTAAAGGTTGATCATGTGACCCTGGGGATGCTGCAAAGGTCGTAACTGTGAAAAACGGTCACAGGATCATGTCACTAAATGTTGTAAGTTGAGGACTACCTGTATTAGGACTTCTGCCCCCAAACTACAGGATTGCTGACCTAGGTATCCACACCTGGGATAGCCTAGCGAGGAACCCCACCTGCGGGAGCTCCGTTAAAACGAGGACGACGGAGCCAAGAACCTCCCTCCGTGAGGTGGTCCTTCCAGCCTTCTTCTGCTCCAAAGGACGCCCGGAAATAGAATTGGTTGGAATCCCTCTTAAGAAGCCTCGGACTCCCCCAGCCACAACCTTCCTGTGAAAACAGATGCACGGATAACAGTTCATAAGTCTGAAAACCTTTGAATAAGAAAACCCCACGACTGTCCAGGGCCCCACATTCCGTCATCTTCAGATGTAGATGTCGGAGAGCGCACAGCTTTACTCGGCGAGACAAGCCAGGAGCAATAACCGCAAACAGGGGTTTGTAATAAATAGTGGTTTTATCTACAAAAGAGCATGTACTGTTGTGCATACACTTACTATAGGCAGAAGTCAAACAATCAGTAAATTACAGCAGGGAAGAACACACGGGGTGGGACGGAGGGAGGGAGAGGGAGATGGAGTTTAGTTTAGTTTATACTTTATTTGTATGCCGCCCTATTTCCCGGGGGGGACTCAGGGCGGCTCACAATTGAAGGGAGGGGAAAGACAGACAAGTTACAAACATAGAAACCATACACCATTAAAAACACAACAGTCATACCATTTGAGTGGGGTTACAAGTCTTTAGCACCAGGCCTGTTGGAACAGCCAGCTTTTAAGGGCTATGCGGAAGGTCTGGAGGGTGGTGAGGGTTCGAATCTCCACGGGGAGTTTGTTCCAGAGGGTCGGAGCAGCCACTGAGAAGGCTCTCCTCCGGGTAGTTGCCAGTCGACATTGGCCGGCTGATGGAATTCGGAGGAGGCCTAGTCTATGGGATCTTATGGAGGGAGGGAGGGAGAGGGAGGGAGAGAGAGGGGGAGAGGGAGAGAGAGGGAGAGAGAGAGAGAGGGAGGGAGGGAGAGAAAGAGAAAGAGAGAGAGAGAAAGAGAGAGAGAGAGAGAGATCTTAAATAACTCCCTGACAGTAGAACTCCAAAGCAGAATAACAGAAGGGACTTTGAAGGTCATCTAGTCCAACACCCCCCCCTGCCCAGGCAGGTGACCCGAAATATCCTCATCAGCACTGATGGTATTACCTAGTTGGGTAATGAAACATCTGCAAGAAAACAGCCAACACTCAGAGAACCCCCCCAGTTCAACCCTGAGCTACAAATATTCCCCTCTATTTGATGGAATAGTTGTGGGTCTCATCCCGACCCTTTGATCCCTTCCTGCAGAGATTCTCTGGGCTCAGAGGGGGAAGGGCTCCTCAGTAGCTTGAGGGAACTCCCCAAATCCTGGCTTGTCCTCCCGCTTGGACTGGATGGCAACGACTTCCTTCAAATGGGCCAAACTCTGAAAGTTTTAATCTCTAGGCGTGATGTTTTCAACTGTTTTCACCCCTTGGATCTCTCTCTGTCCCCATCTTTCATCCTTGCCCTTTTAATTCCTTAATTGGCATGACACTTTTTCCTTTAAAAAAAATCTAATTAGGTGATTGCATTTTTGTGTTTTTGATCTGGAAGTTTGCCTCCGGGGCCCTCTTAGAACCAGAAGAAAGTGGCTGAGGAATTATCCCTCCTGTCGTTCGCGAAAGGCTCCGGGTATTTTCTGTTCAGTCAGAAAAAGCCTTTTGAAGTGTGAGCCACCGCAGAGGAAAACGGTTTTCTGGATTTTCCACTCTGCTGAGCAATTCCATCGCTGAGACCCTCCAAGGCTCTTCTTGGAGAAGGAGGAGGCTGAAAAGGGGGAAAGGAGGACCAGACAGGAGCGTGGGGAAGCTTCCCCCCTCCCCAGAAGAATGAAATATTTTGGGGAAACATTAAGAGGCAGAATATTATATTTCCCCAAAGGAGAAATGGAGGGAGAGGCTCTTAAAGGCAGAAAGCAGACTCGGTCTGTCTTAATAGCCCCCAGCAGATATTTTGGGCCCATTAAGAAAGATGCTTGGCCACTGACTCGTATTTATGACGGTTGCAGCATCCCAGGGTTATGTGATCCCCTTTTGCAACCTTCCAACAACCAAAGTCAAGGGGGAACGCCAGATTCACTTAATGACCATGTTACTAACTTAACAAATGCAACAATTCACTTAGCAACTCTTGCAAGAAAGATCATCAACAACTGACTTGTTTTGCAATGGAAACTTTGGGCTCGATTGTGGTCATAAATCAAGGAGTGTGTGTGTGTGTGTGTGTGTGTGTGTACATAAACATGCACACAAACACATATGCATATAGGTGCTACTTGATTTGTGACTTGTGATTCATGGTTTATATTATAGATGATACATATACCATATTTTTTGGACTACGAGACGCACCTAAATTTACAGGAACCCCCCCCCAAAAAAGTTTTTGCCCTCCCAGGCCCCCAGAAGCCCTCTGCAGTGCTCTCTATGTCCTGTTTTCACCAAAAACATGCCCATTTTTTGGCCTGCAGAATACCTTGTTTTTAACTAGCGGTTTTTTTTTGGCATGGTGTGGCTTGATGGGTGTGGCTTGGAGGTCATGGTGGGGGAAGGTTACTGCAAAATCCCCATTTTCTCCTGATCAGCTGGGACTCGGGAGGCAGAGAATAGATGGGGGCGGGGCCAGCCAGAGGTGGTATTTGCTGGTTCTCCAAACTACTCAAAATTTCCACTACCGGTTCTCCAGAAGGGGTCAGAACCTGCTCAATCCCACCTCTGGTGCGGAGGGTTCGGAGGCCAAAGCATCCTCATTCAGTCTATAAGACGCACCTAAATTTTCACCCACTTTTAGGGGGGAAAGGTGCATCTTATACTGAGAAAAATACAGTACATACATAGATGCACGGACACACATATGCACACATACCTACAGGTACTATTCAATATATATATGCACTAATCTGAAAGCTGCCCCACATTCATTGGATTTCACACTTCAGTCGATTTCTGCTGCCCCCAAAATCTTCCTTCAATGTTTGCTGGCAGAGGACGGCTTATCGTCACACACCACACACCCAAAAAAATTCTGGACTCAGAGAATACCTCCGGACGAGGTCTCCAAACTCTCGTCCTCAAGGGAGAGCCCGGCCGGTCTTCTCCAGCCAAGCAGGACCGGGCAGTGAGGGGGAATCGGACTCTAAGAGGTTAACACTGTGTGATTCGGATCCCCAGCCTTGGGAAAGTCAGCGGAGTGAGAGGAGGCAGAAAAGGCAGAGAATGAGAAAATTCAAGTTCTGTTTCCAAATAAACTTGCTTCTCCGCCAGCATTCAGGTGATGAGACTCAGCAACCCTGACGAGACTCACCTGCTGGGGAGGGGGAGATTGCCAGAGATTAGCACCCCACAAGCATTTCCACACCAGGCCCCGAGCATTTGACCTCACCTCAATCCTGAGGCTCTCCCGCAATGCCTTGTTCCCCACCTCCGCGGCACATGGTTTCCCAAAGCCCATCCCCAAGTGGGTCTCACAAGTGCTTCCAGGCAGGGTGGCTGGCTTTGTGTCTGCAGCAGGAGGTGTTGAGGAGTGAGAAAAGGGCAGGTTCCCACCACGGAAGGAGCAACGTTCCCAGGGACCCCACATTTTCCCATGAACTTCTGCTGAAGCCGTTCCTTGAAGGCACAGGGACATAACAGAGTAAATAACAGAGTTGGAAGGGGCCTTGGAGGCCTTCTAGTCCAGCCCCCTGCTCAAGCAGGAGACCCTCTACCAGTTCAGACAAATGGTTGTCCAGTCTCTTCTTTAAAAGCTCCAGTGTTGGAGCATTCGCAACTTCTGGTGGCAAGCTGTTCCACTGGTTAATTGTCCTCACCATCGGAAAATGTCTCCTGAGTTCCAGACTGGACGTCTCCTTGAGTGGTTCCCATCCATTGCTTCTTCTTCTGCCTCGGATCACTTGACCAAGGGAATCCTGCCACAGCCGTAAGTGCAAGGACCAGTCGTAACCAGAGGTGGTATCCTACCGGTTTGGACCAGTTTACCTAAACCAATAGCGGAAATCGCTGGTCTCCCCCACCCCCCGGCTCTACGACATCCCATTTAGGCCCTTTTTCCACCCAAGCACATGCGCGGGAAGGCTGCGTGCGCTCACATTTGTGAACCAGTAGGGAGGGTCGTAAGTCACTGGTCATAAGTCACAGAGAGCCAAGGTGGCGCAGTGGTTAAATGCAGCACTGCAGGCCACTTCAGCTGACTACAGTTCTGCAGTTCGGCTGTTCAAATCTCACCGGCTCAGGGTTGACTCAGCCTTCCATCCTTCCGAGGTGGGTCAAATGAAGTCCAGACATCTTCAAGTTGCCAAGGTTGAGAAACACTGGTCTAATATAATGCTAGGGGGGGGGCTTCAGAGGGGGCTTCCTGAGATATGTAAGTCAGCATCTTTCCACTCCTGGGGGGGGTTCATCAAGACCTCTGTCCTGGGCTATGTGCACGTAGATGACCAAGAGGGATGCTTGGTGCCCAACGGAGCGGTGCTGGAGGTCCTGGGGGAGGGGAGGGGCCTAGGAAAACAACACACAGGCACATCCTAGACGGCAAAATAACAAAACAGAAACCAGGGAACCAACCTCTAACCTTCCACCTCCTTTCCTGCCTTGCCGCCCTTCTTCCTCCCCTCCGGCGCACCTGATGTTCTAAGAGTTTATGGAGCGCTTCCAAATCAGGGCGGATGGATGAGTGGGTGAGGTTGGGGGGGGGGGAAGCGAGCAAGGAGTATCTATGTAATTTACCAGCCTGTTTTAATTAAGCCCCTGAGGCAGAGAATCTGAAAACAAGTATAATTTGTTGCAAGGAGGGGGGGGGGAAGGAAAAAAGGAAGAGAGAAATACACCTCCGAAGTTTCTGCATTGATGACTTGAGGGCCAGGAATGTAGGGTGTGCGTCCTTTGCTCCTCCTGCCATTGCCAACCTGTGAAGTCACCCAACATCAAAGAGGCTCTCAAGGTATCTACCAAGAGGTATTTCCTCATCGTTGTTTATTCGGGAAAGGGAGATGCAGGAGCAGGGCAGCCTTTGCGTCCTCCGCGTCCCGAGGCTGGAAGTCCTGAGTCCTGAGGCTCCCCCTCTCGGGAGCTTCCATCCATGGCTTCCTTCAGATGCTTTGGAGAACAGGTGGACCTTCTTCTTCTTCTCCTCAGGTTTTGGGAGACTGCCACCATGTCAACCCTAGTCCTTCTCTTCATTAGACTGGACCAGGCTTCTCCAAACTTGGCAACTTCAAGACCTCTGTGGACTTCAACCATCATGGCTGAGTGAGAAATTCTGGGAGTTGACGTCCACAAGTGGCCAAGTTTGGAGACCCTGGAGTAGACATTCCCAGTTCCTGCAACTGTTTTTCATATTTTCCAGCCCCCAGCCCCCTAATCATCCTGGTTGCCCTTCTCTGGACTCTTTCTAGAGTCTCAACGTATTTTATATGGTGGCCACCAAAAAACTGAATGCTGGATTCTAGGTGTGGTCCAGAGGTGGGTTCCTACCAGTTCGCACCTATTCGGTAGAACCGGTTCGTCAAATCTACCGAACCAGTTAGAAGAGGTTCCACCAGTGGACCCGGAAAGCAGGCCACACCTACAGAAGAGGTTCCAAAAATTTTTGAAACCCACCACTGGCAAGGATCTTGACAGCTTTAAGACTTGCATGCTTCAGTGCCAGAGTTTCTGAATAGCTACTTGGACCGACCTAAGTACTAATTCATAATTTCATATCCGGTCACTTGGGCGGCAAGCCATTCCCATCCGGTCACATGGGTGGCAAGCCACTCCCACAAAGGAGGCCACACCCACAGAGTAGGTTCCAACAATTTTTGAAACCCACCACTGGTGTGGTCTTACTAAAGTAGCAATACTTCACACAGTCTTGAAACAATCCCTCTGTTGATGCAGGTTAGGACTGTGTTGGCTTTTTCCCCCTCTTGGTTTTAGGAGACCCCCAAGCGCACAGAGGGTCTAGGAAGGTGGCCCTCTGCAAGCAACCTCCCCCCTACCCCATCCCCAGAATTCCTGAGAGGAAGACCTTTTGGGTCTTCCAGTGACCAGGGATGTTCTTCTGTCTCTCCCCTCCGAGGTTCTCCACCAGCTGAAAGCAAGATCTGGACTTACAGACCGTCCTTAACTTACAACACTTTGTTTAGTGACCAACTGAAGTTACAACGGCGCTGAAAAAAAGTGACCATTTTCACACTTGTGACTGTTGCAGGCGCCCCATGGTCAGGTGATCAAAATTCAGACTCTTGGCGACCGGCTCTGCATTATGCAGAGTCTTGGGAATCACGTGGTTCCTTTTTGCGACCTTCCTGTGAGCAAAGTCAATGGGGAAGCCAGATTCACTTAACGACTTAAGAACTGGAGGGATTCCCTTAACAACTGTGGCAAGAAAGGTTGGAAAACGGGACAGATTGAATGTTGAACAACACGCAATTATGGATGTAAGTCGAGAATGACTTGTACTTCCTAACAGTGAGGACAATTAATCAGTGGGACAAAAGTTGTGGGAGCTCCTTCACTGGGGGTTTTTAAGAAGAGAATGGACAGCCGCTTGTCTGAAATGGTAGCGGGTCTCCTGCCTGAGCAGGGGGTTGGACTAGAAGACCTCCAAGGTCCCTTCCAGCTCTATTCTGATTCTGATTCTAACCCAGTGTTTCTCAACCTTGGCAACTTGAAGATGTCTGGACTTCAACTCCCAGAATTCGAATGCTGGCTGGGGAATTCTGGGAGTTGAAGTCCAGACATCTTCAAGTTGCCAAGGTTGAGAAACACTGTTCTAATCCATTCACGCCACCACCCAGCCATCACCTGCTGAAGCCAACACAGGTGTGAATGATGTGCCTCTCACAGGGAGAGGGAGGTTACATGAACGATGCTGTGGATCTTGTTCAGCTTGACAATTGACATTAAAGTGGCCTATCGTGCCTGTTGTCTGTGATTATATAAGAATGATAGCCATCCTTTGAGTCAGAGGCTTAATTGGAGTTCCTCAAAACAGAGGCTCTCAAGCAGAAGCCCGCAAGAGCTGGAGGGAGACGGGTTCCTGCTTGTGCTCCCAGACAGAATTCTCTCCTCTTCTCTCTCTTCATGCAGTTCAGCAGCCGCGAGGAAACCAGGAGAGAGAAGGGGTTGAGGGGGGTGCAACCGAGGAATGGAAGCTGCACCCCTTGTTTTACGTGTCTCACATCAGAAGGAGCAGGACTTTGATTGGGGAGGTATCACCACCCACCGTGCCTTCCTTCCCCCTAGTTTTCTACCCCAGCCCATTTGAGCCTCTCTCCCTACAACTCAGAGAAGCCCATTTTAGTTATTTATCTCTCAGAAGAAAGAGGAATCGCTACTTGGGTCTAATAATTGGGGAGGGGGATTTCTGGGAAGCTCATGGGCCCCAGCAGTTTCATACGGCCCGGTCATGTCTCGAAAACCCTCCGTGTTGCTGCTCTCATCTCCAATGTTTGATCAAACATCCATCCATCCATTTATCTGTTTATCTTTTCTTATCCATCTATCCATCCATCATTTTGCCTAACCATATCATTTATGTCAATTTGTCTATCAAACAATCTGTTTATCTATTTATCTATCAGTTGACCTTTTTAACTATTCATGCATCTATTTATCTATTTATCCATCCATCAATCATCTGTCCAAACGTCTATCATTTTTGTCTATTTGTGTATCAGTCGATCTATTTGCCTATCGATTGATTTAGATGCTCACTATCTATCCATCCATTTATTTGTTTCATTATTTATCTATCTATCCATCAATCAATTCTATCATCTTCATTTATGCCTGATTAATTGATCAATCTACTTATTCATCCATCTGTTGTTGATCTGTTTTTCGAATTTTAAGGAATTTGTATTTTATTTCATTTTCATACACTCACATGTATACACCATACAGTATTAAACAATAATTGCATCAATTCCTCTTGTCAACAATGCCCCAGAAAATAAAAGCCCAATATACCTCTTCCATTCTCCATACACCTCTTTCTTCCACCACCTTCCAACTTCTATCTTCCCTCCATCATCCTCCTCTACCACCTCCTCTCTCCAGATCCGCTCCCCCCCCCCCTTCCTTTTTCGCCTTCCCCCCCACCCTCTCTCCCCCATCCCTCTCTACCATCTTTCTTCTTTCCAACTCCTCCTCCCTTGTGTATTTCCACTATATGTTAATGTATTTGGCTTATCCTATTTTACAAGAAAAATTAAGAAAAACAATATACATGTAAGTCACATTGCATTGAGATCTAACACATCATGTCCTAGCCTAATATATATCCCTCCCTCCCCCCCACCCTCCCCCCTGACCCCCATCTCCTTCCCCCCCCCCCCCCCGACTTCCCAGAACCCGTACACGGTATAGATTTTTAACAAACACAGTCCTAAAAATCTATTGAGAAAAAAGAAATAAAGAAATTAATAACATTTCTACATTGATCTTAGCTTCTTCTTGCTGAGCTAACTTTAAACATTTAAATCATTTCTGATCTTAAGCAAAGGCTAACTGGAATTTCTTGGTCCGTATTTATTTTGTATATAGTCAATCCATTTTTCCAGTCTCGTTTATATCTCTCATTTGAGTGATCTTTAAGATATGCCGATATTTTAGCCATCTCGGCTAAATTTGTAACTTTCAATGTCCATTCTTGGATTGTAGGCAAGTCTTCCTTCTTCCAGTATTGCGCCACCAACAGTCTTGCTGCCGTTATCAGGTGCAGAATCAAGTTAGTCTCTACCATTGTAAAGTCAGTACATATACCTAGTAAGAATAACTGAGGAGTAAACTTATCCTTCTTTTAAAGATATTTTGCATAATCCACCGTATTTTTATCCAGAATGCCTTAACCTTTGGCAAGTCCACCATATATGGAAATAGGTAGCATCGAGAGAATGATCTGTTGATCTGTTTTTCTATCTATCTAGCTAGCTAGCTATCCATCCATACATTCATCATTCCATCCATCCAAATATCTATCATTTATGTCTGTCTGTCTGTCTGTCTGTCTGTCTTTCTAGGAAGAGGGGGGAGGGGCATTTCTCACCCTCCCACCTGATGCGGCTGCTGAAAAGCCTCTTGTATCCAAGAGGGAAAGTTCTGTTGCTTTTCCTCCTTCCCAGGATGCTGAACTGGATTTTTGGTCCTTTTTTACTCATTTCCTCTTCTTGTCAGTTTCCATCATTTCCCTCCTCCACCGCTTGCCCAACAGCTGCCCAGTTTCACTTCTCCCGCTCTGAGGACCCAGCGAGTTTGCATCACCCTGGCAGAATCTGCTGGACAAGGGAGGGTGGAAGGGAGGGGGGGCATTCCCCACCCTTTCTTGAGTCTCTATTTTATGGTCTTTAAAGCTTTGGGGCAGCCCAAAGGGGAGGGGGCGGCAGACCCACCAGCCTAGAGTGCCCCATTGGACAGCCATCTATTATTCCTGCTGTCCTGCCTGGAGGGCGGCTCCTCTCCCCTCTGGCTGGACATGATGGCCTGAAGGGGGAGGGGCAGCCAAGCCACCATCCTCTTCCTCTCGCTAGTCAATCACCAGTCAGGCAACCTTCCTTGAAAGTGACTCAGGCTGGAGGCAAAAGAGGGCAACGGGTTCACCCGATTTCCTGCCAGCATCTTCCTGTGCCAGGAAAGGAGGGTGAGGAACATCCAGCATCCCTTAATCAGCTTTATCTGCAGGCTTCCTTCGAATTGGTGCTCATCATCCATCCAGTTTGGTAGAATAACCAGTTAATTTCTAGCCCTGGACCAAACATGTGTGACAAATAAAATAAACATAAATAAACATAACCAGAAGATGGGAAAGAATTTGGTTCCACTCCCCAAGAAGTCCTGTTGAAAAGAAACATTTCCTTTAGGATTTTTCTACCATTTTATCTGGAGAATCTTGACCCAGCTGGGATAACGGGGCAACCCTTATGCTGAGGGGCCAAGCCTCTGCAGTGAACCCCCCCCAAAGGTCTGTCTCTCAAACCTCCTGAAGACACACACACCCCCACCATTGATGGCATATTTCCCTCTCCACCCCAGGCCTGGAAAAGAGGGCAGGCCCAGAGAAGAGCTCTAAAGCAAGGCAGCCTTCCAGGCGTGGTCCTTCGCCAGAAGTGGCGGTGATACCAAATGGGGTTTTGCAATCCACCAAGTGGGACGACTCTTGACCGGAGTGTCTGTTTTGACTATTGCGACACGCATTCCAGCCGACAGGTGTCGTTTTTGGTTGCTGGGAGATTTACACGTGGACCAAAAGTTGGTAACAGGTCATCCGTTGCTGAAGAGATGATGTCATGGAATGCCTGTAAAATCTCTTGAGTCTTCAGGAGAAAGTTGTTGTCAGTCCTGCCCAACTTGGTCCCTTAAGCCAGTGTTTGTCAACCTTGGCAACTTGAAGATGTCCGGACTTCAACTCCCAGAATTCCCCAGCCAGCATTCGCTGGCTGGGGAATTCTGGGAGTTGAAGTCCGGACATCTTCAAGTTGCCAAGGTTGACAAACACTGCCTTAAGCAAGAATGACTCTCGACTCCACTCGGTGTGAAAGGTTTACTTGACTAAAGGTCAAGTGGATTCCAACATTGCAAAGCCGGAACTGAGGTTTGTGCACCAAATTTTCCTGGTTAATTTGTCCCTTTCCATTGCTGATCGCCCGTTGTCCAATCACATTCAAATAAAATACTTTGGAAACGGTCTCGTCAACTGTAGAGCAGGCGGTGTGGAGGTGCATCCCTTTCCAAGCTGTCTGACCTTGAAGTTGTGTCTCTAGAAGGTGCGATGAGTTGTTAGCTGCCCTTCCCCCATTCCCATCCAGCTCCCTCCCCTCTGGCAGCCAGAGAATGTGAAGCATGTGTGTCAAATGCGTTTCTGACAGTTGCCTGTAGTAGGACATGAAACTATGGCATGCTACCTTTGCTACTGCGCATAAAGATGAATATTTTCTCTCTCTCCCTTTTGTACGCATGCTCAGAAGTATAGTGTGGACAACATATTGTACTTCTCAGTCCGAGATGCAGCTGAGGGAGAGTCCCATGTGCTCCACCAGCAGAGAGCCCAGGAATGAGTGAGAAGAAGACACTTGATTGTCCCCACATAAGTTTGGATAAGGTTGGAAGGGCTGAGATCACAGGATTCTTGACCTTCTGGCCAAGCATAATAAGTTATGATAACATCAGTGTCCAGGTTCCAAATAGCATCAAAAGTGCATCAGAGTCCGAGGCAAAGCATTCCTCAAAGTCCCAATTTATGAAGAGAGCCGTGTTGGCACATCTGGGAAAACCCAAATCTGAAAGCTTCTGGTTTTCCCACCCAGTTGAAAGTTCAAGATCTTGCCCCCACACCCACAAGTCCATCACACAGTCCAATCATCCACTGCCATGCTGGCAGTTCCTCCCATCCAGTTCCGGTCAGGTGCAGAGGTGCAGAGACAAAGGATGACCTTGGCTTTCTAGAAAGAATGTGTTATGGCTACATCGCATCTCACTCCGTACAATCCCCCCTCCATTTTCCCACCATAGAAAATGCATAGTAGAATAATTTGAAAGTGTGGCAGGCCAAAGATCCAAAAGAAAGGTGGCTGCAGGCCTGACAATCAGAAGGAGTATCTCCAAAGGCTTCCTGGCCATTTTGGGGGCTAAAGGGGTGGAGACGTAGGGTTTAAGTGTGGGGGAAGGAACAGAGGCACATTGTTCCCTTGAGTCCACCACAAATATGGGTGCCTGCAAAGAGGCAGAGCTGCAGGCTGAATATGATGGACAGGTTGTAGGGTGGCTTCACCTCTGGAACAGCCATTTGGTTGACCTGGAGTTGAGATATACAACTAGGTAACATCATCAGAGAAAGGAGGACCATCACAACACAGTGTTCCCCATTCCTAAACTTCCTAGACAAGGCAACAATGATAAGAGGTATTGAAGGCCACTGAGAGGTCAAGAAGAACCAAGGTGGGTTCACCACCTCTGTCCCATCTAGCAGAGGCCATCAGCAAGCATGAGTGATGTTGCCTCCAGACTATTCCCCGCTCCGAAACCTGACAGAGACGAGCTATGAACATCTGTTTCTTCTCAGGCCTCCGGATACATCGCTCCATTACCTTCTTAGCAACTTCCCCTAAAAGGAAGACCGGCCAAACATTGTCCAGGACTTTGGAGCCTGACAAAGACTTTTTGAGGAGAGAGAGCCCCATCCCTTCCTCCAAGGCAACCAGCTCCAAAGACATCATGGACGGTACTTTCTCAGTTCCTGGCGAGTTCCCATCAGGAAGGGAAGGGGGCTGGAGTCACGGATCCTCAAGGATCTTGTCCACGTCCTCTTGAGCGACAGGTTCAAACTCGTCGCGGCTAACCACACAAGACCTTGCCTCATTCACTTTGTCAGGACTTGCTCGGTTGGAATCCAGCTGCAGATGAATCTGCGTGACTCTAGTCAGAGAGTTTCACCACCACACCGATCGACATGGCGTAACCCTAATATGGGCTCTTGTTCCAGGTCACGATTCCCACTTCACCTCCCCAGTGGTGCCCTGGCCATCTCTTCTGGTGCTTCAACTCCCAGAAGACACCCCAAATCTGCTTTGAATCTTCGTGAGTCCCCATCTTTCCTGGGCTATGATGGAAAGCAGGTTGCTCCATGGTCAGGGGGCCTCTCCAAAGGACCCCACCACCACACAATAGAAGCACGCCCTTTTCTGCATGTGCTTCATATGTGGTCCATGTTAAAAAGGGGATGAGGCTTCATTTTCATTCCCCTTCCATGGATGCCCTTCTCCAGAGGGTTGAGGCAGACAACACTGTGGCTGCTACTCATTGTTGTAAATGCTTAAGAAACCTGTGAAAAGGATTGTGGGGCAGATACTTGGCATTCAGATTTTTTATCAGATAGTGAAAGGGAGGAAACTCACAGCAGGCCCAGTAGCACCCATTTACTAAAGAGATTACCGAGGAGGAGGAGGAGGAGGAAGTAGAGGTGAAGAAAAAAAGAAGAGGAAGAAGAGGAAGAAGAGGAGGAAGAGGAAGAAGAAAAGAAAAAGGAGGAGAAGGAGGAAATCTGACATTCCCCTAGAGATCTCTATAATCTACTTTTCATTAAAGATGGGTGTTTTTATGATCATCGGTTTCTGTGTTGTCTATAAATATGTTGCAACAAGTTCAGGTAATATTGACTGCAATACTTTCTCTTCCTGGTTTTTGTTGTTTTTTAATATAATTTATTTTTATTTTCAAACAAACACAACACATAAAATCTTCTCTCTTTACATATGGTAGAAAGTGTATCAGTTGGTTACAAAAGGCTTTCGTGCATCTCTTCCACAAGTCATCAAGCATAATTCATATTAACTCAAGTATTTTAACTCAGATATTTATACATGTTACCATCATCATACTCCATTTCATTTGACTATAATTATTTAAACGTCCATCATAAAATATACCAAGATTTAATACATAACCACATAACTGGCATTTCATTTACTATTTCTAAAATCCTCCAATAACACTGAATCCTTATGTCCTGTTCTAGCTAAACATCCATAATATTTAATAACAGACTTTTCTAATCCTCCTTTCCAAATCGCTATTGGCAATTTCATCTAGTTTCCTTATATTATACTCATATACATGTATATAGGTTGTCATCATTATCCCTCCTTTATTTGACTATATCCTGTATCATAACATTTTTTAAAACAATAAAAATTCCTCACCAGCTGGAAACACTTTCTCTTTCCGTATCCTTCCGTTTTGGAGCCGCCCCGACTTTGTCAGCCTTGGCTGATTTTTTGTCATTGCTTGAAGAACATCTCTTGCTTCTTTCGAGGATTTTGCGATATCCCCGAGATCAGCAAGACGTAGTCTTCCTGTTCACCGTCTCTTCGGGACGGTTTAGGTCCATTTGGACCACCCAGTGGCAAAAGTGTGGCTGTGGTCTCAGAGCATTGAGACCACACAACCATCTCCTCACGACATTGGCTCCTCCTCACCTCTTCCTGGTTGTTATGGTTGTGTTTACATGGTCTTTGTCAACTGTTACGTCCCCAAGGACATAAATGTGGCATATGATTCCTTGGAACAATGAGATCCAAAGAACACTTGTGGGGACCTGATTCCAAAATTTCTGCTGAGAAATTGGAAGCTCCTACAGCTATGAACCCCCATATGGCTTTGGCAGAAGGTTGTCAGGTGAGGGAGTTGCCTTTGGAGGCTGCCTTTCTCACAAACCGTTCCAGGAAATAGTCTGGAAAGCTTGCCTCAACAGTGTGATTTTGGGGAAAGTGCAGAGTCTCCTCCTGTAGCGTTACTCTTATCGGGAAAGATGACTCCTAATACCAGTTGTATTCATCAGAAACATCTGGCCTTCTCAGAAATGTTGGGTGGGTTAGCAAAGACAATTCAGCCCCAGATGTTGACACATCACTCAACGTTTCTGAGAAGGCAGCTTCTGATGAATCCGACAGACCTGGCCGTGTTGGAAGAGTAAAAGGTCAATCTTTTTTTTTTTAATTATATATATTTTATTAGTAAAAGAAAAATACAACAACCAATAGCTGGTAAAAGACAATACAACATCCACTGTTTTGCTTTACATTTGACTGCGTTTCAAGACATTCCCATAATATCAAAATCATTATATACATCAAAGGTTAGGTATCTTCTTCCCTCCCTCCTTCTCTCCTTCCCTCCTTCCTTCCCTCCTTTCTTTTCCTTTCCTCCTTTCCTTCCCCTTCCCTTTCCTCTCTTCATCCCCCCTCCTTCTCTCATACCTTCCCTCCCTCTTCTCCTCCTTCCCTCCTTCCTTTCTCTTCTCTTAAGTTCCCTCCTTTCTTCCCTCCTTCCTATCTACTCTCCTTCTCTCCTTCCTTCCCTCCCTCTTTCCCTCCTTGCTTCCCTACCTTCTTCCCTCCCTCCTTCCTATCCCAAAAGGTCAATCTAAGGTCAATCAAGGGGAATGCTGGTAGCTCAGGGTTGAAATGAGGGGTCCTTGGTCCTCTCTCAGCACTGCTGATGTTGCCTGTTTTGGCTAATGAGACATCTGCAAGAAAACAAGCAGAGATCACCAGGACCCAGCATGCCGTGGGTTAATTTTCTCCTCCAAGCAAATGACGCAGGTCTTCTTCCCATAGAAAATATGGCCAAGGGGAGGTCATCTGTCGGCCATCTGCTGGCAAAGAAGGTCACCCAGGAGTGGTTTGCTTGGAGTGGATCCATCTTGCATGGAAAGCAAGATGGTCTTTATTCCCATCTCTTTTCTGATCAGGGAGGTGGAGAAACATCTTCCTCTTTTGGAGGGCATGGATCAGAAGTGGGTTGCTCCAGGTTTGGTCCAGATCAGCCAAACTGGTAGTTGTGGCTGTGGGAGGCTCCCCTACCCGCCTGGACGCTTCTGCGCCTGTGCAGAAGTGTTGCGCACGAGCATGAGTGGAACCAGTAGTGCCAGGATTTGAAACCCACCTCTGGCGTGGATGCCCCTTCCCTGACATCCCGAGAATCCTGTGAAGGAGGTCTTTTTGAACCCTCTGCAGGGCTTCCCAAAGCAGCACCTCCAGCCCAATGGAGATGGCCACTCATGGGGTTACAGGGACCAACTTGGAGCCTCGGGAACCATCGCTGTGAGTTTCAGATATGACCACCAGTAGGAGAAGACAACAATGTTCCACTTCCTTTCAAAAGTTTTTTTCTTGGTTCCCTGACCCAGGATGATTAAGCTGCCCAAGGTTGGATGAGACAAAATGGCAGCCTGGGAAGCCCCTTGAGATCCGTTCTTCAGACAGAAGCCACCAGGAGAAGGCAGCCAATGTTTTCTGGATGAAGAGTTGGAGGTCCTTCCTGCAGGCTGGAGCTCTGCTTGTTCCTTGGAGAGCTTCCTGCCTAGAATCTCAGATCCCCCCCCTTCTCTCCCACCCCCATGCTTCACCTCAACCTTTTGGACTATTTTGAAGCCCATCTCTCTCTTCCAACATAGCCCTGGGGCCAGAAATTCTGAGAGAGAGAGAGTGAGGGAGAAGAGAAGAGCCACAAGTGAGACCACCTCAGACCTTGAAGTTGAGCCTTTAAGGGTGGGGAAATGAGTCCCTTCTTCTGGTGACATGAATCCAGAGAGAGGCCTGGTTTGTGACAGCCAATGTCCATTCGAAACATGCGGATCTTCTCGTGGAAAGGAACCGTTCAAAGGAATTGAAGCCTGGTGTTTTCAGCCATCTCTGGAGTTGAACCAAGAAGAGACAACCTGCTCTGGTCAGGTTTCCCTCAATTTGGGAGGCCCACAGAGCACAACAGCCTTTGCTTCACTCCAGGCAGTCGGCTAGGGAGGAATACAGTATAAAACCTTATATATTTGAGAGTTTTTATCATCTGCACAACCCCATTTCTGAGTGGTGCAATGGTTAAAGGGCAGGATTGCAGGCAAACTCTGCCCACAGCCAGAGTTCGATCCTGACCAGCTCAAAGTTGACTCAGCCTTCCATCCTTCTGAGGTTGGTAACCTGAGGACCCCGAGGGTTGAGGGCAATTTTCCCCTGCCCCAAACTATGCCTGGCTGCCCCATAGCCATCGCCTTGTCCTTGAGAGCCCCCAGCTAGGATGCTTCCCAGCTAACTCTTCTAGGATGCTTGGCAGGGACAGGAGGCTACATACATATTTATGACTTTCGCATCGCCCTCTTCCATTAGCTGTTAGGATTTTTAAAAAACTCAACTTTTAATGCAGTCTTTCATTCCCCTGCCTGAAGGCCACCCACCCCACCCCACCCCTTCCTTGCCCCAGAACCCCAGGAAGGGGGGCACTTTGGGACATCGTCCAACAATTGGGAGTCAAAGCATCTGTTTGGCAGAGCCCCAAAAGAATTGCATGCAGCCCTCTCCCATGGAAAGTGTCTTGCTCACAACCCGGGTTGCACGCTCTAAATTAAGAGATGTTAAAACGTTTAACACGGATTCATCCTTCCAGAGGTTGTGGGGGCTCCATCACTGGAGGTTATTTCACAATCATTTCTATGGAATGGCAGAAGGCGAATCTATCGCATATCTGCCAGAGGTGGAACCAAGAGCCCTCTCTGTGGGCTATGCGGGCGACCGGCCACAGCCGCCAGGTGCTGTGGTTTCCAGCACATGCATGTGCACTAAGCCAGCTGGTCTTCATGCGTGTCAGAGCACCGGAAAGAGACCCGCTGGCTGGCGCACACATGCCCCTTGGCCTTTGGCTGGTCAGCTGGTCTTTGCATGCATTGGAGCGCTGGAAACCTGGAGACCAGCTGACTGGTGCATGCATGTTCACCGGGACAGCAGCGCACATGAAGACCAGCTGGCCGGCATGCGTGTACATGCTGGAAACCAACGACCAATGGCATGCTTGGCCAGAAACCCTAAGACCAAAGCAGCCAGTGCTCTGGCACACGAATGGACACATTCCAGTTTGGGTCCTCCCTGCTGGCTGGGGAATTCTGGGAGTGAAGTCCCAAGTCTTAAAGTTCCAAGATTGGACATCTCTGATATTGGGTCTCCTGATTAAGGAGTGGGTTGGACTAGAAGACCTCCAAGGTCCCTTCCAACTCTGCTATTCTGTGTTCTGGTATTAAATTCAAATGCTCTTTATGATTTATTATTATTGCAACGTTTGCAGGGTGTTCAGACCAAATATTTTGCTCAACAGTTTTTTAGAAATGAAATAATAGCTTCATAAATCACTGAGAATTTTTTTTTTCCTTTTGAAATAAATCTCCATTCTGTGTCGCCCAGAAGTGCTATTCTGTAGTACCCACATTTCTATTCTGCATTTGGGAAATAATTGGCTTTACTTTATTTATCTATCGGATCTGGACAGGTCAGGATTCCACCTTCCGAGCCGACAGCCAGGTCTGATGAAGTTTTTTTCCCAGGGCTTCAACGTAAAGTGAAGAACTGAAGTTGAGATGGAATAGAAATGACCAGAAGAGACGCAGATGGGATATTCACTGGGGAAGGTACCATGGACAGCGGTGGTTCAAAGTGACCCTCGGCTGTTTCTGCTGAAATCAGCTGTCCAAATCCGGGTTCCCCCTGGCTTGGTCAGGTTCCAGCCTCCCAAATGTCAAACATTGATGGAGGTCATGGATGTCCCAGAGCTGCTTTTCCAAAAGGCAACTGGTTTTTTCCTTGAAAACATTCCAGGTCACATCCAAGAACCTTCTTCAGTTCTGACTGAATGGTGGCCGGATGACTACAAAGAATATATACTGTATTTATAAAAGAATATGAATACTTCCATTTCCCCCCCCCCAAATTCATTCAGAACTGAAGAAGATTCTTTGATGAGAACTGAAATGTTTTCAAGTGAAAAAACCTGGCCAATGCAAAGAGGAGGAGGAGGAGGGAGAAAGAAGGAAGGAAGAAAGAGAAAGAAAGAAAGAAAGAAAGAAAGACAGAAAGACAGAAAGACAGAAAGACAGAAAGACAGAAAGACAGAAAGAAAGAGAAAGAATGAGGCTTTAACACCAACCCCAAAGACTGTTATTGTTATTGTTTCCCTGGCCCTGCAGTGATGGGCTGGATCAGCCTTGGAGACTGAGCCCCTACAGGCCACCCAGGAAGCCTTTGGAGAGATGCAGATTCGGTTATTGACTCCCAGTCATAAATTAATGCAGCAACAACAGCAGGAAACCAGTAGCATCAACCCCCCTCCCCCTTGGGGCTCCATGCTTGGCATTTCCATCCGTAGAGCACCCAGAGAGCATCTCTGCCCTCCAGTGGCTGTGGGGGGTGCCAGGCCCTTCGGAGCCCCACCCTGACTGGGGTGGAGAGCTGCCTTGGGGGTTCAGGAGGAGCAGAGAAAGCTGGGCTGGGGGTGTGTTGCTGGAGCTTTGGCCCAAGGAGGTAACAACTGGGCGACCCAGCAGCACAGAAGCTCCAGGAAACCCACCCAGACCAGATTATCCAGCCTGGCATTCCCAGCCAGCACCCGCACACCCGTTTCCATAGTTCTTCCTCAGCAGAAAAACATTGCAAGCCAAACCATCTGCAGGGCAGCAGATCTCTGTGGAGATAGTCTCCATTTTCCAGGGGGTGGTTTTCCAAAAGGCAAATGGAATTTCTTGGGTGGTTCCCCCCACCCACCCACCTTGGAAACGTTTTGCTTCTAAAAGCTTCTAACTGAGAGATGCTAACAGGACAGGGAAGTTATTTGGTGGAGAGGGAAGCTCAGGGGAAGCCATCCGGAGAGTCCCCCAAGCCCCCTTCTCCATTTCTAGCCATGCCTCACCAGGAAGGGAGAAAGGCCAAGGCCTTCCGGTCCTACTTCTGCCAACGTCCCTCCAACGTCGCAGAGGCTGGAGGGACGAGGGAGCCCCAACCTGGTGCCCAGCACTTCAGCTCCTGCGGGGGGGGCTGTTTTGCAACCCTCGGCCCGCCTGGGTGGCTTTGGCAAAGCTCGCCCAGCTCCAGGCAGGCGGAGCCGGGTGAGGCTCCAGAAGGTTGCCAAGGAGGAGTCAGCGTTACGGCAGCCACGGATCCATCGCAGGGTGAATCACTCAGCCGGGCAGGCGGGGATCCAAGGCAGGGATCCAGACCAGGGTTCAAATCCAGAACCGAGACTGGAAAGGGTCTGCAGGAGGAAGAGAGCAGCAAGGGGCACAGAAATGAAGCTCCCATCGGCCTCCACGCCACGCTTCCCCTCCTTCTCCCAGACACCCCGGCAAACTCTTATCTCTTTTGATCAAAAATGGCATTTATTTTAAACTTTCCTCTCTCCCTAGAGCAGGGATGGCCGGCCTCTTCATCACTGGTGTGCCGAGCCCCATGCACACACACGTCTGCGCACACGTACCCATAATGCAATGCACGTGTGACACACAGAACCCTGCGTGGAACCCCACACATGCACACGTGCCCCCCCCTGAACTCCCCCAGCCACCCACGCATGCACATGCAACCCCCTGCATGTGCCACCTGTGCATGCACAGCAGAGGCCCCAACACCCAGTTGGCCAGTGGGAGGTGCGCCCGTATGCGCAGTGGAGCTGAGCTGCAGTGGCGGCTTCCCTGCCCCTCGAGAGGGGGCTCATCACGGCCTTGCACATCAGTTCCATGTATTGTTTTGACCGAGTCCTTGCTTCTGTTCTCTCGGTTTTGTTCCGTTTGGAAATACACAAAAGCTGCCAACCTATTCTTAAAAACAACAGCAAGATCCTGAGTTATGAATGTCAGGGAAGACGAATCCCTGAAATATCGCTCCCTCTTTCCCTCCCCAAGGGTGGGTGGGGGACCTGGCCACCTGAAGGAGGGAAGGAGCAGAGTTCAGGGCTTCCAAGGAATCTTGTCGGAAAACAGTTGGAAAAGCGGATCCCTTGAACGAGACTTTGTCGAAACCCACAATCTCTCCTCGATCAGCGTCTTCTGCTTGAGGGGCTGGGTGGCTTCGCAGGCACATTTCTTTCCCACAACACAAAATGCCGCTTCAGCAAAATGTTCAGTGAAATCTCCTCTCCTGCCTCAGGTAGGATGGGGTTCTTGAAGGCATCTCCCTGAGCTTCAGACATTCTTACTCTCGTGTCCATTGAGGCCACCTGGTTTCCCAGGACTACTAGCCACACACACCCCACCCACCACCCCAGAAGGAAGACCTGAAGCCTCGCAGGTTGTGAGAAAAGGCCCAAAGCCTCCCAGATGGGCCACTGTGCCCCCCCCAAGGAGGGCTCTCCAGACCAGCTGCCATTTTGAGCAGATCCTGGCTAGATTCGTGCAGGTACAGAAACTAAGAGAATAGGGAGAGTTGGAAAGGGCCTTGGAGGTCTTCTAGTCCAATCTCCTGCTCAAGCAGAAAACCCCATCCCATCCCAGGGAAAAGGTTCTCCAGTCCTTTCTTTAAACCTCCAAGGTTGGAACACTCACAACTTCTGGAGGAAAGTCGTTCCGCTGGTTACTTGCCCTCACTGTCAGGAAATTTGTCCTTAGGGATGAAGGCAAATCTGCCTCTCCCAGGGGAACGTGGCAGGATCCAATCTGGGTCGGTCACCAGGGCCAGAGGCTTCGTCTCTGAGGTTTCGGACTGGTGCTGGAGCCCATCCACAGGAAGCTTCTCTCTCCCGAGAGCTCCTCCGGCTGAGAGGTTCCCTGCGGGGGGCTCCAGTCCCGCTCAGAAGATGAAGCCTCTGGTCCTGATGACCCACCCAAGGTGGATCCTGCCACAGTCTCCTTAGTTCTGGGCTGGTTTCCTCCTTCATCCGTTTCCCCCCCCCCTGCTTCTGGCCCAGCCTTCGGGCGCTTTCAGAGTACAACGGATACCACGGAGGTGCGAAGAGACACCGCTGTGCAACGCAGCCCAGGAGGTCTGTTGCTTCACCCCCGGTTCAGAGAGAAGTCAGGTTCCCAAATTGCACCAGCGTGTTTATGTGGAGACATTGCACAACCTCCTGCACCCACACACCCCATCTTGAACTCCGGCACCCGCAGTCTCTCACCAGCACTGTCCTGTCACGCCAACCTTCCTTTCCCACAGGCGGAGGGCAGGAGAGCCACCTGCCAGGGCTGGGAGGACCCTCCTGCAGCTCTCAGGAAAGGTGGCCAAAGGTTGGGAGGCTCCGAGGAGAAGGCAGGGCTTGTGTGAGCAGGCACGGCTTTTCCTACATGCTCACGTGGTGTGTGTGTTCGCGCCTCCAGCCTTCCCTTCCCACACCTCCTGGGCAGAACCGTTCCAGAGCGAGGTGCCGTTCTCTGGCAGCTGGAAGGCAAAGTGGGGAAGATCTTCGGAGCAAGAGGAAGGACGGGTGAAGATGGGAAACACAGCTAATTTGCACATTTGCACTAGTCCAATTAACACAACCCACATCTGGTAATCCTAATCTTGTGGTTTAGAACATCAACTCAATTTCCTGAAAAAGGTAGTTTTAGAGCAAGAATTAACTAGGCGAAATTCCAGGGCTTTCCCTTCTGATGCTCACCAGTCTATGATCACAAAATTGTATGTCTGGGAAGGACAGGACAGGACAGAACAACAGAACAGAATGGAACATCAGAGCTAGAAGGGACTTTGGACGTCTTCTACTCCAGAATTTGTGGGTTGGACTAGAAGACTCCCCAAGGTCCCTTCCAACTCTGTTATTCTGTATAATGCCCATGTCATCAATCCCTGTTCTTCTTCGTCCACCCCTTGTAAGCGACTCTCACGGGCTCATTTGGAATGAAGATTATTTCTGCTGATCCCAAATGATTTTATTTTGGGATGTGTGACCTGAGATTGGGTGAGGGAAGTGTTAAATATGTGTGAGTAACCTTGAAATTCAGGTGCAAAATTACACAAACAGGTGCTGTCCGGAGGGTTAATCTGGAGAAAATGAAATTAAGAGGGATTCAATAACTTCAGATATATAAAAGCTTCGCAATCTTCCCTCTAAACAGGCAGGATAGCTCCTATTGCTCTCCCTAAAGGTAATCCGGAGTAGTAAAAGAGGAAATATATGAAGAACAGGAAACATGAAGAATTGGAGTATGTCTACTTTAGTGAAAAGAAGGACCGATGAGTCATTTTTTCAAACTCTGAGGCATTCACTATGAGAATAAAACAGACTTGGACATAATTAAACGTTAGAGTAATGCATTCTACAGTAGGAGGAGGAGTGGCAGGACCTGGGGGAGGTGGAGTGAAAAGGGGAATAGGCCTAGAATCGCTACGTAGCCACAAGCAAACTTCCTTGAATTTTGTTGAACCCTTGCCTAACTCTAATGCAGAGTTTCTCAACCTTGGCGACTTTAAGTCCTGGGGACTTCAACTCCCAGAATCCCCCAGCCAGCACAGCTGGCTAGGGGATTCTGGGAGTTGAAGTCCCCAGGACTTAAAGTCGCCAAGGTTGAGAAACACTGCTCTAATGTGTCCACTATTAGTTGAGAAGGTCCCTGTTCATAGGCCCTTGCAATGTCAGTTGAATTGTACCTCCCCCTGATGACATGCCTGGCTCAGGAATTCTGGGAGTTGGAGTCCACAAGCATAAAAGAGCCACGATTCCTCACCCCTGCAATACATTATCTTATTATTTAGATTACTTTTCCAGATTCCTCTTTGGATACAAAAGCTGGGTCCTATTTCCCCTCCCCGGCTCTTGCCGGCCACCCTCTAGCTAATCTTCCTATCTGGATGAATTATTTCTGTTGATGGTCCATTTATCATGTT
The DNA here is from genome assembly GCF_009769535.1 of Thamnophis elegans. Lineage (NCBI taxonomy): Eukaryota > Metazoa > Chordata > Lepidosauria > Squamata > Natricidae > Thamnophis > Thamnophis elegans. Next base: position 757,806 of record NC_045549.1, on the reverse strand, counting down.
TGTTCTCCCTCTGATGAGTTTCAAGAAGAAAAGAAAATCAGATCCAGACAACTTAGACCGAAAAGCATCCACGATTCATAATTCCTTGTTATTGCTAAAATGCACTCAATCAGAGTTGAACCATGCTGGCCACCCGCCTCTCCTGCATTCCCTGGCCACCTTTCCTGGCTTCTTCGGAGCTCTTTCAACCAATTTCCAAAATTCCCCCCCCCCTTCTTCTTTTGCAGGCATCACTCAGGGTCGGTTGGAGGAAAAGCTCGGGGCTGTCTAAGTTGACGGCTCCTAAGGAGACCCTCCGTTCTTCCTTGCGAGACAGCCAACGCTGTGCTCGAACGCAGACTTTGTGGTCTGGGACAATCCCAGGTAGACGAGGCAGAATCCAAAGCCCCAAACATCTGGTAGTCTCCTTCCTCAAAGACCGTTCCTCACCCACATCAACCTCTCCACGGCTGGGGAAGAGGTTTGTTTAACCCTCAACAGCAGCAAACCAGCAGGCAAAGAGGCTCCATCAGCAGGAGGTATAGAAGGATTCACCTGTAGTGTTGATACCACTTTCTAAGGCCTTGGTGAGGCCACACTTGGAATACGGCATCCACTTTTGGTCGCTGAGACTCTAGAACAGTGTTTCTCAACCTTGGCAACTTGAAGATGACTGGACTTCAACTCCCAGAATTCCCCAGCCAGTGAATGCTGGCTGGGGAATTGAAGTCCACAAGTCTTAAAGTTGCCAAGTTTGGGAAACACTGTTCTAGTGGAAAGAAGGACCAGAGGAGGCATGAGAGCATCTTCCAATACTTGAGGGGCTGCCCCAGAGAAGGAGGAGACAAGCTATTTCCAAGGCACCCGAAGGCCAGACAAGAAACAAAGGATAGAAATTAACCAAGGTGGGAAGCAATCTAGAAATAAGGAGGGATTTCCTGACAGCGAGAAACATCAACCGAGGGAGGAGAAGTTCCCTTCAGAAGTTGTGGGAGCTTCATCCCTGAAAGCTTGCAAGAAGAGACTGGGCTGCCACCGGTCAGGAATGGGGCAGGGTCTTAATACATAAACAATATCTTCATTGCCTCTTCAAAGTTATACCAAGTTTTCATTTCTTATTTCCTCCATTGATATATTTACCATAAACAACATAGAACTTCTAATTCAATTTGCACATAGTATACAGATGAAAATAATAGAAGGGAATAATTTGCCTGAAAGTGAAAACACAACTGTGTTGTAAAAGGGGCTGTCTAAATGAGAGGGTGTGAAAGAAAAGACCCGGACAATGATTTGTTCCTATAATATCTATCATTTGTATTTAAAAAAATAATAATAATCTTGAATTAGAAAAAAAAAAGGAATGGTGCAGGGTCTCCTTCTTGGCAGGGGGTTGGACTAGATGGCCTACGAGGTCCCTTCCAACTCTGTTATTCTGTCCTGTTCTTCTTTCAAAACGGGGGAGCTTGTAGCTAAGGGATCTCCTTGGTTTCCACCAATGCCAATTCTGGGAGTTTTCAGGGTTGGCAGGAAGACTCGAGACGGAGCAATCAAGCAACATGCAGGATAAAAATATTTGTCTTCCGCGCAAACTGGCCCCGGATCAGCCCCACATCGCATGAAAGGGAGAGAACAATCTGAGAACAAGTCGATTTGAATGTGCTTGTGGTTCAGACGGCAAACACAGTCGCTGCTTCTGGCCCTCCAGAAAACTCGGGAAGGCAGATTAAATAACACCAGATCTTCTGGGAAGGGGTGGACCAGGGGAGGACGGACTCCTCTGGAGTTTCTGGAAGGAACAACAAGAGCTGCGAACTTCTCAAGCCACGTAAACAGCCCTCCCTCCGAGGACCTCACAAGCAGTGGGAGCAGGCAAGGGCCAAGGGCGGCACAAGGGAGACCGGAGGCTACTGAACAGAGGCAAGGAGACGATCTCCAGAAAGCAGATCCTTCAGGAAAACAGATCAAAAGGACCTCGGAAGCCACAGAGCGGAAACCTCCCCAGAAGCCAGGGAAACAGCGGGGGCAGATGAAGGATCCCATGATCCTGAGGAGATCTAGTCCAGAGAGCTCGTCCAGGGGAGAAAGGTTCCCTTGGGACAGCCTCTTTGTCCTCCTGGCGAGGAAACTAGAGTGGTCTTCCAAGGTTTGCAGCCGCCAATGGACCAAGCCCACCTGTAAAAGGGGTGGACAATGGCTTGTTTTCTATTTTTAAAAAGGCTGAATTCTCTCCAGGCTGATCTCTTTGGGTCTCCAAGGTGGGCAGGGTATATAGAAAGCCACGGCCGAGTCCATAAGTGACGGCCGAAAGACAATGGGCAGGAGGGTTATGCGATTAATGGAAGAGAAGGGTTGAAGAGTGGGGTCCTTGGTACTTGAGGAGCGGCCACAAGGAAGGGGGGCTTCTCCAAAGCACCGGAAGGCAAGAGAAGGAACAGCGGATGGAGGCCTATCAAAGAGAGAACCAAACTAGGACTAAGGAGGAATTTCCTGAAGGTGGGGACAAATAATCAGTGGAACAGCTTCCCTCCAGAAGTTGTGGGTCCTCCATCACTGGAGGTTTTAAAGAAGAGATTGGACAACCATTTGTCTGGAATCGTAGAGGGTCTCCTGCCTGAGCAGGACTAGTTGGACTAGAAGACCTCCAAGGTCCCTTCCATCCCTATGATCCTATTCTATTCTAATAAAGGAGAACATTTGGAGCTCAGAGTTGACATGAGGGGTCTTTGGTGCAAGGAGGAAACGGGCAAGCTCTGAGAACACCAAGGACCCCTTCTCTTCTCTTCTCTTCTCTTCTGCTCTGCTCTGCTCTGCTCTACTCTACTCTACTCTACTCTACTCTATATTCCATTCTATTCTATTCTCTTCTATTTTATATTTTATATTTTCTCTTCTCTTTTCTTCCACTCTACTCTACATTCTATTCTATTCTCTATTCTATTCCATTCTCTTCTCTTCTATTTTCTATTTTCTCTTCTCTTCTCTATTCTATTCTATTCTATTCCACCCCATCCTATCTTATCCTGTCTGGAGATTTCTCCTGCAATCCTCTTGGATCTGGGGCTGGTCTCCTGCCTTCGTGCTGCTCTCCCCCGCTCCCCCCAATATCCCTGTGAGCCTTTGAAGGAACAGAGAGCAGCTTCTTCTCCCCCTTGGATGCCGGTGGAGGAGACGGTGGCCAGCCGCTGCAGGCACCGCTAGGAATCTCCCGGAGCCAAGGCAAACTCCCTCCCTTCCAACCCTCCGCCCAGCCAGTTCAGGTTGCGAGGCCCCTGGAAGAAGGCATGTTCTGGGTCATGAGCCTTGGCAGGCAGAAGGGGTTCCTTCCTGTCCCCAATGAAGCGTGTCCCTCCCCCAATCCCACCCCAAAGGTGTTCCCAGAAGGAGGCTGAGGGGTCTCTTACGGGAAGGGCAACTCTCCCAGGCCTGCCAGGCTCTTCCCAGCCTCTTCACTCTCAGGGTTTCTGGGCTCTGCAACTGGACGGGCTCATCTCATCTGCCACTTCCCCTTGTGGCCAGAGAGATGTTTCAGGGGGGCTGAGTCCCCCCATTCCCTGCCTGAGCTGCAGAAGAAGGATTTCTTCTCCCCTTCTCCGCCATAGCCAGCCAGTGGGAGTTACCCCTGGGGAAAGGGTGCAGGAATGGCTGGGAGGAAGGGGGCCAGGCTCAGAATAGCAGAGGTGGGAGGGGCCTTGGAGGTCTTCTAGCCCACCCCCTTGCCCAAGCAGGAGACCCTATACCCGTGATGGCGAATCTATGGCACGCTTGCCACAGGTGGCATTCACAGCCCTCTCTGCAGGCACACCAGCTGTCGCCCCAGCCCAGCTCCACGGGGCTCCCACTGGTCAGCTGGGCTTTGGGTCTCTGCCGGGCATGCACAGGGCACATGCAGGGGGCGCATGCGTGCATGTGTGTGGGGTGCTTGCATTGCATTCATGTGCCTCCCACACCCCGTTTTGGACATGGAAGGCCTCCTGCACCAACATGGAAGCAAAAAATGGGCGAGGGTAGTAGGACACATGCGTGGGGGCACATGCACGGGGCGCTCGCATTGCATTTTGGGGTTTTGCACATGTGTTCTGGGCACTCAGCACCCAAAAGATTACCCATCACTGCCCTTCACCTCTCCAGGCAAGGCCGTCCCGTCTCCCCTTCAGAGCCTCCAGTGATGGAGCCCCATAACTTCCAGAATCTCAACAGGATAAGAGAGTTAAGGAGTTGGAGGCGACCTTGGGGATCCTCTAATAGATAACACTGAATTTGGACATGCAAACAAGAGGGGAAGGTGATGAGTTTGTGGGCACCAACTTTGATTTTAAAAGATGAAAGTCTAACGAAGTATACTGATTTATTTCATACCGTTTTTAAGTAACTCTGGCAGCTTACTATATTGAAAAGATTAAAATATATACATATACAAAAGTAAAAACCAACCAGATTTGGGATTCTGGCTTGGCTGGTGTCTTCAGCCCTGCTCCTGAATGGGCTTTCCCTCCCCCGGTGATTTCCCACCCTCCTGCTCTGGTTAGGAATAAAGGGGATATTTAGTGTTCCGTGTTGATTTAGCATTTCAGCTCAGCCGCCGTGGGCCTGGATCCCCTCTCCTGAAGGTGCCCTGAAAACAGAGCCCTTCATCCTGTTGACTCACTCTAGAGTTTTGCCTTGGGGCGATCTCTTTCAAGAATAGAACTGACCTTTTGAGAAAACCAAATAGGAAACAAAGTAGCTTTGAAAACTTCTGACCCAAACAGAAGTGGAACCCGTGATGCTAGAGGCTGGCGATGGAAGAAGCCCTGCCCTTTGGAAGAAGGGGAGATGCCATGAAAGGACCTCTTCTCCCATCTTTAAGTGGCAGAAGTCCGGATGAGAAGAACCTCACGAAGATCTCCCTGGTCCTGAAGCTCTTCTGAGCTAAGAGGACATCCTCTTGGCCATGGGCTGGGAGAAGCACCAGAAGCCTTCCTTCCAGAATTGGAAGCACACAGAGTTGGAAGGGCCCTTGAGGATGCCCGGCGTGAAGACCCCTTCTACAACATCTCTTTTAACTCGTGCTTGAGAAGACGCCAACACCAGCAAAGCCCATCCACGAAGCCCAATTCGCATTCGGAAGACATGATGAAGTCTCCTTCATCGCCCAACACGACTTAACCACACTTTCAGCTGGGAAACTGTGAGCATCGTAGACCAAGTCAAATCCAGACATGCTGGTGAATTCCTGGAAGCCTGGCCCACCAACACTGACAGGATAAGCTGCTGGTATATAGAGCCCACTCCCTCCTATCACTGTTGATGTTACCTAGTTTGGTCATGAAATGTCTTCAAGAAAACCACCAAACTCAGAGAGCACCAAGAACTGCTCAGTCTTCCTCCTCCTCCCCCTCCCCCTCCTCCTCCTCCTCCTTCTCCTCCTCCTCCTCCTCCTCCTCTTTCTCCTCCTCCTTCTCCTCCTCCTCCTCCTCCTCCTCCTTCTCCTCCTCCTCCTCCTCCTCAGGTGGCAGATCTGCTCCATCACTGGAGGCTTTTAAGAAGAGATTAGACAACCATCTGCCTGGAATGTAACTGGGGTCCTTTTGGCTTGTTCATCAACTTCCTTAAAACCGCCTTCTCACTACACGTAGTCCTCACTTTATGTCCATAACGGAGCGTGAAATTCCCATTGTAAGCCATGACAGTCAAAAGTCAAGGATCTCGCAAAATCGAATCGGATTGTATGACTTTTTTTTGGTGGCAACCGTTAAGTAAATGCCATGGTCATTAAGTGAATCAATGTATTCCATTTTTTGGCCAGAAGTTAGATGAAAGGGCCAGAAACAAGCAAAAATAATCATAAGCCACAGTCATGTGACCACAGAATGCTGCAATCAGTTGCCAAACAGCTCAAATGCTTCCAGGTGGCCCTGGAGGTGTGTGCAGAACTCAAGAACCAGGTCATAAGTAGGGGTTTTTGGGAGGGGGGAGAGGTCACCATGACTTTGAATGAGGGTTACCTCTGGCGGGCAGGAGAGCTCAGGCGAAATCTGACCCAAAGCCTGGGTACCATCTCTTGATGCCACTCAAAAGGGCTTTGGGTGTTTTGCTTGGTTCTGCTGCATCTTTCTGAGGATAATTGTGTGCCTTTGTGGCCCACAAAAACCCCAAATCATACACAGAATAACAGAGTTGGAAGGGACCTTGGAGGTCTTCTAGTCCAGCCCCCTGCTCAAGCAGGAGACCCTCTACCATTCCAGAGAAGTGGCCTTCCAATCTCTTCTTGAGAACCTCCAGTGATGGAGGGCCCACAACATCCAGAACAACATCTGGATGTTCCACTGGTTAATTGTCCTCACTCTTGGGAGGTTTCTCCTTAAATCTAGGTTGCTTCTCTCCTTGACTAGTTTCCACCCATCGCTTCTTGTCCTGCCTTCAGGTCTTTTGCAGAATAGCTTGACTCCCTCTTCTTTGGGGCAGCCCCTGAGATATTGGAAGACTGCTATCATGTCCCCCCTAGTCCTTCTTTTTGCTAAATGTGGCTTGCATTGTTGTCAGGTCTCACCCATCTTGTATCTACCCTCGTTTGGCCCTGCCATCGCTGTGTCTCTGCCCAGATTCCCGTCTTCCTTTTGGCCTGGCCTTCCTTCCCCCCCCCCCCCCCCCCACGATCCTCCTCTGCCTTGTGGGGCCTGAGCCGCCCCGCCCAGTCGGATGCCTTCTGCAAGTCATCCAAATAATTTACAAAGATATTAAGTAACCCTGAGCCAATCCGGTTGGGTTGCTCGCCAAATGGGTTCATAAAAACCAGATTTCATTTGGAAAAAGCAGGAAGTCTGCACCACAAAGCAAGAGTTACAAAGCTTTGGGTCTAACAAATTTAGACATTTGTTATGGCATCAGCTCCACGTAATCAGAAGCAACGAGGAGAGGAGATCTATGGGGATTCTCAGCCATCCAGGTGCCAAAAGGCCACTGGACTTTCTCCACTGTTCTCCTTGAAAGCACTTCGCTTCTCATCCAAGAAGCATCTTCAGTTCTGTGGAACTCGCCAGGATAAAATCCACTCTTGTGCAGAATCAAACTATATTATTGTCTGCTCATTGACGTTGGCCCCTCGTGGTGTAAGAGAAACATGCCCTGTGATCCTGGGGGTGCAAAGGCAACTGTCAAAAAGTTCAAGGACTCAACTTCTAACCAATGAAACCCCAAAGTGTGCACCCTTGACCAGTGTGCGTACGTAAGACATGACACGAGGGGATGCCAGGCTCAGAGAGAAATATTCAGCAGACCCTTTGCAAAGAACAGCCTTGTAGACTCAGAAGGTTCTGGCACATGGGCACCTTCAGGAGCGGGAGGGGAACAAATGACATCACACCTGCCATGATGTAACAAATGACATGGATGATGTACTGTCCATCAGGGGTCTCCAAACTTGGCATCTTTAAGACTTGTGGACTTCAACTCTCAACATTTCCCAGCCAGCGCAAAGACCCCACCCCTTCCAGATCCTGTGGTGCTCATGGAGACCTCAGTTGACCCGCTTCTGCTCCAGAGAGCAGAGGAGACCCACAAACGAAAAGGAAGCTCATCTGCAGATGGCTAAGAACCAGCCTTTGGAATGACATTGTACCAGTTCCCAAGTTTCTTGAAGGAGACCTGCCCATTGGTCTGAACTTCGACCTTCTCCAGATGGTTTTGCTCAGTTGCTCCAGTCACTTCCAGACAGGAACTGGCAGGCTTTGGTTGAAGTTTCTCCAAGTTCCTTTCTCTGCAAAGTCTTCTCTAGAGCCTCATTTACATGATGGGTTTCTCCAAGATGGCTTCTCTTCTGACGCAAGTGAGCTGAACCCCAGCGAATATGTTTCAAATGATGAATCAAGTCAAGGTGTATTTACATCTGAGAATGTTTGGAAGATCTCTCTCGCTTGTCTAGAGTTATTAATAGCGAATGTGATCCTTACCCTTTCGTAGCCCATCTGCTGGAATAGCTCTTCTCATTATTATTCATTAATTATTACTATTATTATCCAATGATTAAGCCATTATCATGAAGCAAATATAGTCCAGCGATCTGGATGGAAGGACTGTCCGTTACCTCAACCACCCATGGGCAAAGTGCGCTCAAGAGAGATGTGGGCAGAAGAGTCTTGGGAATGAGTCACTCACTCACAGGGGGCTAATTGTCTCTGGAGAGAAAGGCATTCTTGCAGGAACACAACAACCTCTGGACTTTGCTTCCAGGGATCTTCTTGAGAGATGCACAAGGGCCTCTTTCAACAGAGGAAACCAATTACTGATGGGTAATAAGATGGTCCTTCTTGAGGCTTCTGCTCATCCTCCTCTCTTCTGCTCTGGAGTTTCCAAGTGTCAACTGGACGAAAAACAGAGGAAAAGGAAAGGCCCTAATATAGTAACGATTGAGTGGAGCATCTTGTCCTACAGAACATAATTGGATTTGCGGTACTTCTACGTGCTATGCAGGTTCATACTGAGTAAGGCAGGAGGGTCCAATGGGGTTGGCCACTTTAAGACTGTGGACTTCAATTTCCAGCATGGCTGGCTGGGAGATTCTGGGACTTGAAGTCCACAGGTCTTAAAGTGGCCAACATTGGACCCCACCCCACCCACCTACCCGGATTCTTATTCAGCCAGCCCCTCATCAAACTAAACATACCCAGTTCCTGCCTCCGTTCTTCCTATGTTTTAGTCTCCAGTCCCCTAATCCTCTTGTTGCTCTTCTCTGCACTCTTTCCAGAATCTCCACATCTTTTCTACGTCGTGGCCACCAAAACTGGGTGCAGTATTCCAAGTGTGGCCTCACCAAGGCTTTGTAAAACAGTGCTAGAAAATCTGTTGGGTATTTCTTCAGGCACGCAACACAATAATTCACATCCCACAGATTCTGGGTTCAAGTACAGCTTCCGCCTCACCTTTCATCCCGATTGTTGCCGAGACTTGATAAAGCTGGCATGCACGAATCTACCCCACGCACTGCTTGCCCTTTGTCCTATTTCGGTGGGATTTTGCCAGTCTTTTACAATTCATTGCTATTTCTCCAGAAGCCTTTGCAAGGCACAAATATCCAGAGGTGGATTGCCGGCATTGCAATAGCCCAGCAGACGCCCTGTGGGTGGGCAGCGCTACTGGTTGCTTGCGATACTTTGGAGTGACGCTGCCTCCCCTTCATTAATTTGTATTTGTATTTATTAGTTTGTCAAAGCAGGTATAAAAATGGACAGGAATGAAGGAAATGAATAAATGGGGACAGACCCCTCAGTTATTCCTGTTAGGTATAATTACTGACTGTACAGTTATACAGACTAACTTGATTTTGCATTTAATAACGGCAGCAAGACTGCTGGTGGCGCAATACTGGAAGAAGGAAGACTTGCCTACTATTCAAGAATAGACATCAAAAGTAACAAACTTAGCAGAGATGGCTAAAATATCTGCATACCTCAAGGATCACTCAAATGAGAGATAGAAACTGGAGTGGAGAAGATGGATTGACTATACTCAAAATAAATACGGGACTAAGAAATTCCAGATAGTTTACGACTGAAGAAACGAGGAATGATATAATCTGTTTAGAGTTAGCCTAACAAAAGAGGAGTTAAAGCTCAAATGAGAGATGATATTAACGTTTTTTAAAGTTTATGTTAGAATGTTTTTGTTAAAGATTTATACCCTGTATTGGTTCTGGGAAGTGGGGGGAAGGGGGGTTGGGGTTTGGGTGGGGAGGGGGAGGAAAGTAAATATTTGTAAAAGGTTTTTTTTCAAAATTTTCAATAAAAATATGGGGACCGTAGGACAGGGACGGAAGGCACGCTGGTGCGCTTATGCACGCCCCCTTACAGACCTCTTAGGAAGGGGGTGAGGTCAACAGTAGACAATTTAAGGTTGAAGCTGTGGGGGGTTTGAGGACGTAACTGTTGAATACTAGCGCGGGAAATACAAGCGCGCGAACAAGGACTCTTCCTGATTGGCTCCCGGGCAGAGCCGGCTCAATCCTCGCCCTGATTGGTCGAGCTACAAAGGACTCTTCCTGATTGGTTCCCGGGCAGAGCCGGCTCAATCCTCGCCCTGATTGGTCGAGCTACAAAGGACTCTTCCTGATTGGTTCCCGGGCAGAGCCGGTCCAATCCTCGCCCTGATTGGTCGAGCTACTCGACGCCCCATTGGTCCCTCGCTCAAACCTGGGGGTATAAATGTAGGGCGCGAAATACGCCTCGTTGAATCGTTTCCACTATGAGCTGAATAAAAGTCACTTTCCTCATACTTCTTGTCGCGTCCTTCCCTTCGCTCCAAGATCTAAAACTGGCGACGAAGGTGGGATCCCGATTCCCGCGACCACGAAGAAGAACAGCCAGCTGCCACCGCGTCTGAACCAGCCAGAACGCTATCGTCAGACCGAGAACTCCGGCAGCGAACGCGAATTTTTCTTCGTCCTTCCTCTCCCCTCTCCGGCCCCACACCACGATGGCGTCATCGCTTCCTCCTTTCGCGCCATTCGGCGGAGCCACCGGAGAATCATGGGACGGATTCATGGAGCGGTTCGAGTGTTACCTGATCGCTTCGAAAAACCAGGCTCAGACCGATGAGGAGAAATGCAGCTTCTTCCTGTCCTGCTGTGAGCCGTCCATGTTCGCCTCTGCGAGAGCCCTGGCCGCCCCGAGGCCAGCATACAAACTTGGGTGGGCCGAGCTGATGTCCAGGCTGAGGAACCACTACGCTCCCTCACCCTCTTTATTTGCACGCCGTTTCGCTTTCCGCCGCCGAGTACAAAGGGCTAATGAATCCATTAGCCATTTTCTGGAGGCCTTGCGCACTGTGGCCGCCCAGTGCGATTTTGCAGACCTGGAGGAAAACCTTGCGGAGCAGTTTGTGTGCGGAGTCCGCGACGCACACTTACGCGGCCGATTGCTCCGGAATCACAAGATTACCCTGATGCAAGCCGTGGAAATAGCGCGAGCCGCCGAACTCTCCGAGCAATCCACGGCCGACATGGAACGCCTCCAGCTAAACCCCCCCGCACAAACCGTCGCGGGGCCGCTCGCCCAGACGAACCTCGTCGACGATCTCTCCCCTGCCGAAAACGGGGAGGAGGAGGAGGAGGAAATCGTCGGCCAGATGAGGCTGCAGCCCAAACGGAGGCCACCCCAGCAACCACCGGCACCCGTTCAGCCGGCCTCAAACGCACCTTGCCGCGGATGCGGCGGCCGCCACAGCCGCACAACCTGCCCGCTCTCCTGGGGTTAGAATGGTTCTCCGCTTTGGGCCTCACCATAGAAGGGGTACACAGGGTAGTTTCCCTCCCCGTAGATAGCGTCCTAGACGAGTTCTCAGATGTGTTCGACGGGAAATTGGGTTGTTACAAGGGTACCCCCATTTCTCTCTGCCTCGATCCTCAGGTCGCCCCCGTTAGGCTAAAGGCACGCAGGGTCCCTTTCGCATTGAGAGCAAAGGTAGATGCGGAACTCGATAAGTTAATTGAACAAGGGGTACTCGAGCCCGTAGATCACGCCCGCTGGGAAACCCCCATAGTCCTTCCGGTCAAGCCCGACGGATCGGTGAGGATATGTGCCGACTACAAGTCGACCATCAATTTGGCCCTACAGGCAAACCCGTATCCGGTTCCCGTAGTACAGCACCTACTCCACTCCTTAGGACAGGGCCGCATTTTCGCTAAGCTAGACATGGCACAGGCCTACCAGCAGCTTCCCGTAGACGACGATGCGGCTACAGCCCAGACTATCGTCACCCACCGCGGAGCTTTCCGTTGCCGCCGTCTGCAATTCGGCGTCTCGGTCGCCCCTGGGATTTTCCAGAGCCTCATGGAGCGGTTGCTCCACGGGCTCCCAGGCGTCGTTCCCTACTTCGACGACGTCCTGGTCGCAGCCCCCAGCCACTCGGAGCTCCTGAAAACGCTGCGGGAGGTCCTCACACGTTTCAGGGAGGCGGGACTGAAATTAAAGCGCAGCAAATGCGAAATTGCAGTTCCCAAGGTTGAATTCCTGGGGTTCCTCATTGATGCCCAAGGCATCCACCCCACTCCTTCCAAAGTTGCCGCCATCAAAAACGCACCCGCACCCACCTCTAGGGCGGAGTTACAAGCATTCCTGGGGCTCTTAAATTTCTACGCCCCTTTTATCCCCCACAAGGCGTCACTAGCTGAGCCGCTACACCGTCTACTTGACCGGTCAGCAGCCTGGAAATGGGGTAGCCGTGAAGCGCACGCGTTCGCGGCTATAAAGGATATTTTAACTTCATCGGCAGTCCTAATCCAGTACAGCGATAGGATGCCTCTAATTCTGACTTGCGATGCCTCCCCCTATGGCGTAGGGGCGGTGCTGAGCCACGTCCTCCCAAACGGCTCAGAAGCCCCCATAGCCTTCTATTCCCGGACACTCTCCTCCACGGAGCGGAACTACAGCCAAATCGATAAAGAAGCCCTGGCTGCAGTGTCCGGCATTAAGCGGTTCCATGACTACCTTTATGGTAGAAAGTTCACCCTAGTCACGGATCACAAGCCCCTCCTGGGGCTACTGGCGGGTGACAAGCCGACTCCCCCCATCTTGTCCCCCCGCATGACACGCTGGACAGAGTTCCTAACGGCGTACTCGTATACGCTGTTATACCGTCCGGGCAAACAGCTAGGACACGCAGACGCCCTGAGCCGCTGCCCCCTGCCAGAGACGGACACAGCCCACGTGCCCGCGCTCTCTGTTCTGTCCATTGCCGAATCCGACCTCCCCCGTTTCTGCCACGGACGTGGCAGCCTGCACAAAGGCTGACCCCGTCCTATCTCAGGTCGCTTCATGGGTTTTGAGGGGGTGGCCCACGGAAAAGGTAGCGGAACACTTCCGCCCATTCAAAGTGCGACAGGCCGAACTCGCCCTTCACGGGGGTTGCCTTGTCTGGGGGGATAGGGTAGTGATCCCTACAGCCCTACGAGCACGAATCCTGCCCGCACTCCACAAAAACCACCCAGGCATAGCACGAATGAAAGCCTTAGCCCGTAGCTACGTATGGTGGCCCTTGTTAGACACAGAAATCGCAGACTACGTAGGCCGATGCAGGATCTGCCAAAACTCTAGGCCGAATCCCCCCATAGCCGCCCCTCGAGAGTGGGAGATCCCTAGAGGCCCATGGTCCCGTTTACACATCGACTTTGCCGGCCCCTTCCACGGCCGGAACTTCATGATAGTGGTCGATGCTTACTCCAAGTGGGTGGAGCTAGTAATCATGACCTCCACCACAGCAGAGAGTACAGTAAGGGCCCTCCGTAAGATGTTCGCTACCCATGGGTTACCGGATGTGATAGTCTCCGATAACGGGCCCCAGTTTACCTCCACCACGTTCCAAGAATTCCTGGCCGAACAGGGGATCAGACACGCGGCCACAGCCCCCTATCACCCAGCTAGCAACGGCCGGGCGGAGCGCGCAGTTCGCTCAGCAAAAGAAGCCTTGGGCCGCATGGACCAGGGCGACTGGCAAGAAAGAGTAGCGGCCTATCTCTTGAGCCAGCACTCCATACCCTGCCCAACGACCAACAAAAGTCCCGCGGAGCTCTTGATGGGTAGGAGATTGCGAACCCCCCTAGACAGGCTCCATCCACTTTACGCAGGAGATCCGCCAAGCAACCTGGGGGCCCTTCCGTCCCACGCGTTTAAGTTAGGGAATCCTGTATGGGCCCGTTCCTTTTCCGGGGATCCACGGTGGGTTCCCGCAACCATCACAGCTCTGACCGGCCCCTGTTCCTTCAGGGTCGGCCTGGCCGACGGGACACAATGGAGGCGACACGTGGACCAGTTAAGGCGTCGCCTTCCTGCGGAAAGAGACGGCCCCAGCTCCCCAGAAATCTGCTCTCAACAGGAGCCACCCCCATTGACTCCTTTCCCCACGGACCGTTTCCACCCGGCGAACGGGGGTCAAGCCGTCGCGAACCTTCCGGGCAGGCGCACCCCAGCTGGCTACTCCTTTCCGCGGAGCCCTTCTCGAGACTCTGAACCTACACCCCAGGCGGACGGACATCGGGCACGGGACCCGGAGCCAATGCCCTCTCGCGGGGCCGCGCCGTCGGCTCAAGCCCCCACCACGGACACGCCTCCGCCAGCGGTTCCCCCCCCGTCGACGACCGCCGGGGAACCACGGAGATCGGGACGAGAACGCCACCGTCCCGCCTACCTACAAGACTATGTTTGCCCCTCCTAAAGGAACTCTATGACTGGGGGGGGAGGGGTGTTGAATACTAGCGCGGGAAATACAAGCGCGCGAACAAGGACTCTTCCTGATTGGCTCCCGGGCAGAGCCGGCTCAATCCTCGCCCTGATTGGTCGAGCTACAAAGGACTCTTCCTGATTGGTTCCCGGGCAGAGCCGGCTCAATCCTCGCCCTGATTGGTCGAGCTACAAAGGACTCTTCCTGATTGGTTCCCGGGCAGAGCCGGTCCAATCCTCGCCCTGATTGGTCGAGCTACTCGACGCCCCATTGGTCCCTCGCTCAAACCTGGGGGTATAAATGTAGGGCGCGAAATACGCCTCGTTGAATCGTTTCCACTATGAGCTGAATAAAAGTCACTTTCCTCATACTTCTTGTCGCGTCCTTCCCTTCGCTCCAAGATCTAAAAGTAACAACAGAGTCGGGTAGAGCATTCCAGGCGTTGACCACCCTGTGGCTGAAGTCGTATTTTCTGCAATCGAGTTTGGAGCGGTTTCCCTTGAGTTTGTATCGATTGTTTGCCCGTGTGTTATTGCGGTTGAAGCTGAAGAAGTCATTGACAGGTAGGACATGGCAACAGACAATTTTGTGTACTGTCATACCGCAGGCGGCGCAGCTCCAGATTGTCCAAGGCCAAAATTTTGAGCCTGGGAATTCTATTGTGAGTAACTCCAAAGGGGTCTTGGACTTTTTGTCTCCTACTCTTTCTTCTGTCCCAGGGGGCAGAACTCCCAGGACGAACCCGCTTTCTGTGCCGAACACTGTGGGACGCAGGGGCCGGTGGAGTATGGGTGGTGGAGTATGGGTAGAGGCGTGTCAGCAGAGGAGAGAAGTCAGGGGGAAAACGCCCGAGGAGAAGAAAGGGGAGGAGACGGAAATCCCATTCCGCTCCAAAGCATCACTCAAAGGCCTCCACGTTCAGATGTCCCCGGATGAAGGAGCCAGAGAGATCTCTGCAGTGGAAAAAACAGCTCCTGGCCACTCTGCAGCTCTGGAGTAGCCTTGGACTCAACCCAAGGAGACACCGATGGCTCCACAAGGATTTTCCCACCCGCTCGGAGCCAAGGACGACGTCACCATCCTCATGTTCCTTCTCCATCCGCAGGGACGCCGGAGGTGGGCTTTGCTTCCGGATACCCCCATATTATTCAGATGCTGTCAATCTGGGTTGGGTTTATGGAAACTGGGTGGAAACGAATCAAGGAGAGAAGCAACCTAGAAGTAAGGAGAATTTCCTCGTAGTGAGAACAATTAACCAGGGGAATAACTTGCATTCGGAAGTTGTGGGTTCTCCATCACTTGAGGCTTTGAAGAAGAGTACGGGACAATCATTGTCTGAAATGGTGTAGGTTGGACTAGAAGACCTCCAAGGTTTCTTCCAACTCTGTTATTCTATTATAACAGAGTTGGAAGGGGCCATGTAGGTCATCTAGTCCAACCCCCTGCCCAAGCAGGAGACCCTACACCATTTCTATTATTTGGAAAGGCCGAGCTGTGGCAGGAGAAACAAACAAAGGAGAGCTGGTCAGCTGAAGAGGTCAAGGACAATGACCTGAAGGATCCTTCCAGCTAGCCCAAGTATAGAAGATCAGGCGGGGGGGGGGGGAGGAGAAGCTTTTTAACTTTCAACTTTTTTTTCATCTGCTTTGTAACTTGTTTTTACCAACAGTCCCAAAGGTGCTTTTTGAAAAGGCAACTGGACTGATCCACTTCTCATCCAAGGAGCCTCTTCCATTCTGGCTGAATAGTGGAGGAGGGAAGGATTTACATTCCTTCTCCACCATCCACCAATTCAGTCCGGAACCGAATACGTTTCTTGGATAAGGAGCGAAACATCTTCAAGGGAAAACAAAGTCCAGTTGCCTTTTGAAAAAGCACCTTTGGGACTGTTGGTAAAAACAAGTTGCAAAGTAGATGAAAAGAAAGTTGAAAGGAGCCATGCAAAGTTAAGAATTAATTAAACACTTATTTCAAATTGTAAACACACAGGAGCAAACACACAAAACTCAATTAATCCGATGTAAACATCATTATAACGCTCACAGTTCAAACAAAGAGACCCCATCGCTTGATTTAACCAACCCCCTTCTCTGGGGTCAACGCCTACTTCTCCCCCACACCCCTCAAGGGTCACCCTAGAGATCAGCACCCACAAACCTCCCCTCCCAGGACAAGCTCCCCCCCCTATAAAACAACCTCTCTGTACCCCATTTGCTCTGTAGCTGCCCCCCAAGGAAAAGCTCTTTGCTTTGGGAAATAAATAAATCTCCTTTCCTCACCATTAAACAGTGGCGTCTCTTCTCCACTCCTTCTTCCCTCCCTCCCTCCCTCCTTCCTTCCTTCCCTCTTCCCTCTTCCCATCCTTCCTTCCCTCCCTTCCTTCTTTCCCTCCTCCTTCCCTCTTTCTTTCCCTCTTCCCTCCTCCCTCCCTCCTTCCTTCCTTCTTTCCCTCTTCCCTCCTCCCTCCCTCCTTCCTTCCTTCTTTCCCTCTTCCTTCCTCCCTCCCTCCTTCCTTCCTTCTTTCCCTCTTCCCTCCTCCTCCCTCCTTCCTTCCTTCTTTCCCTCTTCCCTCCTCCCTCCCTCCTTCCTTCCTTCTTTCCCTCTTCCTTCCTCCCTCCCTCCTTCCTTCCTTCTTTCCCTCTTCCCTCCTCCCTCCTTCCCTCTTTCCTCTTCCCTCCTCCCACCCTTCCTTCCCTCCCTGCTTCCTTACTTCTTTCCCTCCTCCCTCCCTCCTTCTTTCCCTCTTCCCTCCTCCTTCCCTCCCTCCTTTCTTCTTTCCCTCTTCCCTTCTCCCTCCTTCCTTCCTTCTTTCCCTCTTCTCTCCTCCCTCCCTCCCTCCTTCCCTCCAACAGATTTCATTTTTATTTATTCTTGCACAACAACCCCTTCTTGAGTTGGAAGCCCAAACTGTGCCAGAGCCACAGCCCAGGAGAACTGCTGGCTTCCTGCAACAGGGCAGCAATGTGGGGAGGGGAGACCCACATTTCCTCTGCTTGCCCCACAGCCTCCTTCCTGGCCCTGGGAGCATCCAATCTGAGCAGGAACTGGCAAGAGCCAAGGCTGGGATTTTATTCTTCTTCCAAGAAGCCTCTTCCAGGATGGCTGGGCCAGAACTTGGTGGGAAGAGAGAGACGCCTCTTTTAATGTCATTGTTTGCCTGTTGTTGTGGCATTATTGGGGGTTTTAATTGAATCCAGTGTTCCCCATTCCACACATTTCTAAGGGTTGGGTGGTCTCGGTCTTCCTGGGAAAATCTGGCGGCTGAGGGGTTGGACGGGAGTGCTCGATTCTCACAGCTCTCCTGCCCAACTGTGCCCTGAAAGGACAAGGAAGCCCAGACTTCATTCCCAACCAATAACAGAACTCCGTTATCTTCTTTTTGGGGGGGGGGGGGACACATGAGGGCAGCCTTCCAATATTTGAGGGGCTGCCCCAAAGAAGAGGAGGGGGTCCACCTCTTCTCCAAAGCCCCTGAAGGCAGAACAAGAAGCAACGGATGGAAACGAATGAAGGAGAGAAGGAACCTGGAATTAAGGAGGAATTGCCTGACAGGGAGAACCAGTGGAACTGCCTGCGACCAGAGACTGTGGGTGCTCCATTACTGGAGGTCTTTAAGAAGAGACTTTTATGAAATGGTCTGGTTTTGGGGGTTGAGCAGGGGCTGGGACCTCCAAGGCCTCGGCAGTGGGATTCTCTTCTCTCTTCTCTCTTCTCTCTTCTCTCTTCTCTCTTCTCTCTTCTCTCGTCTCTCTTCTCTCTTCTCTCTTCTTCTCTCTTCTCTCCTCTCCTACTCTGCTCTGCTCTGCTCTACACTTTAATCCTCAGAGCCCCAGTGCCTGGGGAGTATCCCACCAGCCTCCTCCGCAGTGCCAGTGCCCGTGTGAATAATTATCCTACACCTGACTCATATATAATGCTGCCCTTTAGGCATTCCAAGGGTGGCCATAAAGCATTTGCAGAAAAGCTGCTTGGGACCCACCTGATTTAATGCCGTTCTAGGCCCTTAATATATCACAGCAGATGCTGAATGGACTCTGCTCGATCAAACTTTATACCCATCTTAAAGTACCGGTACATATTTCATCCACTTGTTCCGCAAATCCAAAGTGGTTAAAATGAAAAACAGCAACTTTGACCAGGAGGGGTGAACCATTTCAGCACCGAGTGCCCAAACCGAAACACGTGTGCATGTGTGCGTGTCCGTGAGCCAGAGCACCATAAACCCAAAGACCAATTGGCCGGCACATGTGTGCCTGGTTTTGGGGCATTTTCAGGTCAGCAGCAGCTGATGCACCTTAGAGATCGCTGAGAAACATAGAACCATTGGGTCGGAAGGGGCTTCTGAGGTCCTCTAGTCCAACCCCTGCCCTGGGAAAGACTCCTCAGGCCGTCCAGACCCAGGGCTCTCTCCTCCAGAGCTCAGGAAATCCCCCCTCCTTCCCTTTCATTCAGCTTTGGATTCCCCCCTGTGGCCCCTGTGCCCCCCCACCCCCAAAGCACACCAGAAGGCTAAATCCCACCAACACGATTTGACATCAGTTGTTGTCCAGTCACTAAGTTGTGACCTACTTTTTGCAACCCCGTGAACCACAGTCACACACACACACACACACCATTCCCCCCCCCCCGTCTCCTGGAGTTTCCCCAAATCCACGTTCTGTTGTTGAGGCTACCCAGCCCTCTCCTCCTCCTCTGCCTTCCCCCTTTGGCCTCCATCTTTCCCAGCCTCGGGGTCCTTTCCAAGGACTTCTCTCTTCTCCTTAGGTGGCCAAATATTTGAGCTTCGGCTTCAGGATCTGCCCTTCCAAAGGATTTCCTTTAGGATCTGCTGATTGGATCTCCTTGCGGTCCAGGGGAGATCTCAAGAGTCTTTTCCAACGTGGCAGCTGTACAAATCCAAGAAGCAACGACACTAAAGGGGTTAAATTCATTTTTTTTATTATTAAGATGAAGATGATGATGGAAATCTATAAAACAGCCACATGGATTATTTTTTTTAACAAGGTCACACAACACACAACACGCTTCCCTCCTCTTCCCACCCCAGTCACAGGTGCGGATCCACCCACAAAGATGTCCTTAATGACCTGCGAACCTCCCCAGGTGGCACCTGGAGAGCGGCAGAGATGTGGCATCCTGGGACTGTTCTTCGCCAAGGGGGGTGGGAGGCTGGAAAGGGGGGGTCGGTCAGGGTGGGCTGACCCCCCCCCCCATATTACAGACACATCAAAAGCCACAGGACACTAGACACACAGCACTGAAATGCATCCCCACACAACAGGTGCTTATTTAATTTAATATTAAACTCAGCGCAGCTCATGGGAAGTGGCCTGGCCCCAATTCTGCACACAAGGTTTGTGTTGTAGGGAATTGCACAAGAGCTTCTGCCGCCCCTCCCTCTGCACACACACATACAAACACACACACACACACACCAGGTGTGGCTCCATTTCTCAACAGACAAGTTTGCCATAAAGCAGTGGTTCCCAAACTTGGCAACTTTAAGACTTGTGGACTTCAACTCCCAGAATTCTCCAGCCAGCTCTGCAGAGCTGGCTGGAGAATTCTGGGAGTTGAAGTCCACCAGTCTTAAAGTTGCCAAGTTTGGGAACCACTGCCATAAAGAATGAAAGAAAAAAGCAAAGCGGTGGAATCATTCATATTTTACTAAATAACACACATTTGAGACAGCAACATTATTATACTAAATATCCATTCTGACTTAATAACAAAAATAATACTTATAGTTTATAAACTCAGACAAAAATGAACCCACCACTTTTCTTGTATAAAATAATCGCGCCAACAGGAACTACGCTAAGCCATCAAAAGAAACGCAAGACAAACACAGATTCTGAGTCTCGAAAGTGCTTCATTCTGCAAATCCACTGCAGTAACATTTTAATATTTCATTTCATTTTATTTTTAGTCAACTTATATTAGCTAGGAGCGGTCAATCAAACAGGAGTTATCCCGGAGTAAATAAAATGCATGCATGTATATGGATAGACCGATCAAGGAGAATATTTGCAGCTGGGGGTTGAAATGAGGAGTCCTTGGTTCATTTTACCTCACTAGGTAACATCATCAGTGCTGGTAGAGAGAGCGTTTACGAGCGAACCCCACTTCCCACTAGCACAGATGATGTTACCTAGTTAGGCGATGAAACGCCTCCAAGGAAACGACCCACCTCAGAGACCACCAAGGGCCCCTCCGGGACAGAGATGGCTGGATATAAAACTCCCTTGTCAAAAATCTTCCGGAGCCTCTTGTGGCAAAGGAAAAATTCCCGGTCTTGGGATTGAGAAGACTCCAAGAAGGCCTTCAAGTCTCTCTGGGGAGGGAGCCCAAGGCCTCCCTCACTGTGGAGGGGGGCTTGCAGGGAGACAAGGGGAGCAAGGAAGCTGACAGCCTCCCGTGACCTCCTTGGATCAGGCGTGGGCTCCTCAGGAAGATGGGGCTGAGCCTGGGGTGGGGGCCACCAAGAAGACGACCCAAGAGAAGCTGAGACTCCTCTGAGCTTTGAGGGCAGCTGTGCAGACCCCAGGCCCCACCTCAAAGCTTTGCCAAAGTGCCTCGAGTCTCCTGCCCTGCCAAAAACGTGGGGATTCCATCCCCAGCCATCTTCCTGGTCCCCTCCCTTCCTGGGTGCTGCCCTTATGCCTGAGCCCAAGCATGCCCGCCTGGAGGGCTCCTTCCCACCCTCCTCTCCCCCCCCCCGGGGGGGCCCTCTGGGGATTCCCTCGGCCATTTTGGATGGCAAAGACAAGAAGAGTCCCCAACTGCCGTGGGATGGCACTGCCTGATTAACCCTTGGAAGTACGTGTATATACATACATACATACACACACACATACATACATACGCTGATTATGGTCAACACAATTCGCTTCTCGCCGGTGTTCAAACACAAACCGAAGAGAAGCCGCGAGGGAGAAATCCGCTGTTCGCCCCCAGAGTAAAACACCCGCACAGTTTTTGGCCTGTTCCCTGGAGGCGACTTTGCCAAATGTGTCCACCGAGGTCCGGCCTCCTCCCTCGCGCGCGGTGGGCCGAGCTTCTTCCTTCCCCCTCTCCGCTCCGGTCCCTTCCACCTGGCCAGCCCAGAGAAGCCCTCGGCCTACACGGTGGCCCCCAGCAGGGCCTCTCTCTCTGTCAAGATCTCGTTCTGGTTGGAATCCAGGCCGAAGAACTTGACCTTGAGTCCATCGACCGGGTGGACCACCGGCACCAGAGTCACCGGAGGGAAAGTCCTGGTGGCCAGTTCGAATCGGCTCGTGCTGGCCAGCTCGATGGCCAGCACTTTGAGGAAGAGCTTGGCCAGGTGCTTCCCCAGACAGGTCCGAACCCCTCCGCCGAAGGGCAGGTAGTGGAAGCGGCCATCCTTGTCTTCGCTGCGCTCCTGGCTGAAGCGGTCGGGGTCGAAGGCGTCCACGTCTTTGAAGACGGGCGCCGTGTCGTGAGTGTCTCGGATGCTGTACATGATGCTCCACCCTTTGGGGATCTGGAAGCCCTGGAGAAACAGGAGAGGGATTGTCAGGGGGGGCACAGAGAGAGAGTCCCCCCGAAGGCTCCGGATGCCCCAGGGCTCTCCTAGGAGGCTGCTGCAGGAGGAGCTGCTTTAGGGGAACCCCAAGTCCTCGGAAACTCCAGATGTCCCATCACACGCCTCATGACCCAACTAGGGAGCGTCATCAGTGCTAGAAGGGAGAGGAGGAGGAGGAGGAGGAGGAGGAGGAGGAGGAGAAACACGGGGTTCTTGGGACTCTCTGAGCTTGGTGGTTTTCTTTCCAACATTTCATGACCCAACTAGGGAACGTCATCACTGTCATAGGGTGGCCCCTTGTATCCTTGGAGTCTTGTCTCCCAATTCATGTCAACCTGGGTCAGTGTTTCTCAGCCTTGGCTCCTTTAAGAGGTGTGGACTTTGGCTCCCAGGGTTCTTTGCGGCTGGGGAATTCTGGGAGTTGAAGTCCAGACCTCTTAAAGGTTGAGAAACATTTGGCCTAGAAGCTCCAGGGGAGGCGGCTTCGCACAAGGTCCTCCTATACTCACATCCAGCTCAAAGGTCTGCAGCACCGTCCGGTAGCCCCCCGAAATGGGGGTGAAAAGCCGGAGCACCTCCTTGATGACGCAGTCCAGGTAGCGGAGGCCGTGGATGGTCTCCAGCCGAAGGGCCCCCTCGCAGAGGCAGCCGTTGTGCAGGAGGCCCTTGTTCCTCAGCTCTTCGTGGAGTTTCTCCAGGACCGCCGGCTGCTTCAGCAGCTGCATAACCAGAGAGGTGCTGGCACTGGCGGTGGTGGCATAAGCAGCGAAGATCAGCTCCAGGGTGCCATCCTAGGGCAAAGAGAGGCTGCGTGAGCCAGGGCTGACGGGTTGAGCTCCTTAGAGCCCAAAGATGTCGTCCTATCCGACAACATGACAATAAATGTGGAGAAGAGCCAGGTTTTACACCTGGGCAGGAAAAACCAGAGGTCCAAGTTTAACTGTTTTAACTGTTTAATAAATTTATAGGCCCCCCAATCCCGAAGGACTCCGGGCGGCTTACAGCAATACATTTCAAAAATAAAAAATTAAAATAGAGAGAATAAAAACAGATTAAAAAATCACTTCATAACCTATACCGTGTACGGGCTCTGGGAAGTCGGGGGGGGGGAGGGAGGTGGGGTGTTAGGGGGGAGGGGGGAGGGGGGATATATAGTATGTGTTAGATTTTAAAGTAACGCGACTGCACTTGTATACTGTTGCTCTATAATTCCACTGTAAAAATAGGACAAGCTGAATATATTAATAGATAGTAGAAATACACCGAAGGGAGGAGTAGAGGGATAGAAGAAAGAGGGGTAGAGAGGGTGGGAGAGAGGATGGGAGGGAGGGGGAGAAGGAAGGGAGGGAGTGTATCGGGAGAGAGGAGTGGTAGAGTGGGAGGGGAAGTAGGGTAGAGGGGAATGATGGAGGGAAGAAGGAAAGTTGGAGGGGGGCATAAGAAAGGGTGTATGGAGGGTCGAAGAGGTACATTGGGTTTCTATTTTGGGGGGTACTGTTGACAAGAGGAATTGCTGTGTTTATTGTTTAATGTTGTATGGCCCCGGTTATGCACAGTATATATGTGACTGTACAAAATGAAAATGGAAAATAAAAACACATTTACAGCTAAAAAATCACTTCATACACTCAATCTAGGCGGGGCTGGACCTCATACGTGAGGTGAACAGCCCCAGGCCTGCCGGAATAGCCAGGTTTTGGTAGCCTTTGGGAAGGCCGTGAGAGTGGGAGAGTGCAGATTAGGTGAGACCTGGCCCCAAACACAGCCACTGCGACGGGGACCCTGGAGCCCGAGTGGACGATCCCTTAAACACGAGCCAGTAATGTCCAGCAACAGCCAAAAAAGCCAATACAATCCTTGGCTGCATAAACAGAGGCATCAAATCAAAACCACATGAAGTCTCGGTAATGCTTTATAAAGCCTTAGGAAGGCCACATCTGGAATCCTGCATCCAGTTGGGGTCACCACGTTACAAAAAAAGAGACTTTGGAAAAAGTGTAGGGGGTTGAACTAGAAGACCCCCGGGGTCCCTTCCAGCTCTGTTATTCTATCCCAGTGTTTCTCAACCTTGGCAACTTGAAGATGTCCGGACTTCAACTCCCAGAATTCCCCAGCCAGCATTCGCTGGCTGGGGAATTCTGGGAGTTGAAGTCTGGACATCTTCAAGTTGCCAAGGTTGAGAAACACTGTTCTAATCCATTCACGCCACCACCCAGCCACTGGGAGTTGGGAGTTGGGAATTCTGGGAGTTGAAGTCCAGACATCTTCAAGTTACCAAGGTTGAGAAACACCATTCTATCCTGTTCTGTTCTACGCATTGGGCAGAGAAGGGGAGTCTAGCGCCCCCAGTGGCCAGAGAGAGAAGTGGCACCGGTACCTTCAGCTCCTGCATGGTGAGTTCTTTGCCGTGTTCTTTGCCGCTCTCGATCAGGAGGTCCAGAGCATCCAGGTAGTCTTTGTCGTGGGCGTTCTGCAGCTTCTCCCGGATGGCTTTTTCTAAGCCCTTCTGCAAGATCTCCCTGGCACGAATCCCCTAACGGAAAAAGGACACCCGGTGGCATCAGGTCGCTCCCATGCCCTCCCGCTGGGTTGAGCCTTTGAGTCCCAGAGTGCCCCCAGCCACATCTGCAGGGCTCTCAGTGGGGTGACAGCCGGACATCTGTCCTGAGTTGAACCTTCTGAAACGGGGGGGTGGGGTGTGTCCAACCTCGGCAGCTTCAAAGCTTCTGGACTTCAATTCCCAGAATTCTGGGAGTTGAAGTCCACAAATTTTAAACTTGCCAAGATTGGACATTCCTGCCCTAAAAGCATCTAAAATCGTGACCCGTCAAAACCGCGGTCCACAAAAGCGTGCTCGACGAAAGCGCGTACGTGACGTCATCACAGCGCGACGAAAAAAATTAAAAATTGAAATAAAATTAAAATTAAAGCAAGCCGATTCACATAAAGGTAAGGGTTAGGGTTAGGGTTAGGGTTAGGGTTAGGGTTAGGGTTAGGGTTAGGGTTAGGGTTAGGGTTAGGGTTAGGGTTAGGTTAAGGGTTAGGGTTAGGTTTAGAGCGTTAGGGTTACGTTTAGCGTTAGGTTAAGGGTTAGCGTTAGGTTTAGCGTTAGGTTAACGGTTAGGTTTAGGGTTAGGTTTAGGGTTAGGTTAAGGGTTAGGGTTAGGGTTAGGGTTAGGTTTGGGGGGGTTAGGGTAAGGTTTTCGCTTTAATTTTACATTTATCGATCACAGCGCGATGTTTTCGTCACGCTGTGATGACGTCACATACGCACTTTCGTCGAGCGCGATTTTGTCTACCGCGGTTTTGTGGTGGAACCATCTAAAATACAAGAACCAAAATCCCCCACCCCCATTTCCCCCCATTTGGACCCATCAGGAGTTGCCTCCAAGGATGCAAAACATCTCCCAGGGTCGGACCAGACTTCCCGATGGGGTTTTTGGGCAGGGAGAGAGCCTGGCAAACGCCCTTCTGTTTAACAAGGCCAGGAGTTGGTCCAGCACAGGTGAAGCCCTTAAGTTTCTGCCCCACCCTTTCTTACCTTACGGTAGCCGCTGAAGGGCAGGTCCACAGGTAAGGAGAAGACGTTCTCCACGAACTGCTGGTAGACTTCGAACATCTGGCCGAGCTCCCCGTCTGGGATTCGGAACCCCAGAAGGACCCGGATGGCCATGTGGAAGGTGAGCTTCTGGGCTTCGTGGTAGACGTTGATGGGGTCGGGGTTCCTGCCCCAGGCCCTCAGGGTCTCCTGGATCACCAGCCGGATCTTGGGCAGGTAGCTTTCCAGAGCTTCATGGCTGAAGATTTTGGAGAACACCTGAAGTGCAGGAAGGAGAGAGCATTGGGCTAAGAAGGGAGAGGTTGGCCTGGTCATCACCGTGATGCCATTTCATGGGTCAGGGATTTCCCCCCTCCCCCCAAACTCCTGCAGGATCCGACCCCCACCTCACCCCAAGGCCTAGAGGGGAAAAGCAGAGCAAAGCGAGATTAGCCAGTGGAACAACTTGCTTCCAGAAGTTGTGGCTGTTCCAATACTGGAAGTTTTTCAGAAGAAATTAGCCGTTTGGCTGAAATGGTACTATAGGGTCTCCCTGCTTTAGGGGGTTGGACTAGATGACCTCCGAGGCCCCTTCTAACTCCTGGATATTCTGTTATGTTATTCTGTTGTTCTTTCTATGACCACAAGTACCCATCCCATCAATCCCAAAGAAAGCCCGAAATGGTATAAGTATAGGATCTCCTGCCATGGGCAGAGGGTTGGACTAGAAGACCTCCAAGGGCCCTTCAAACTCTGCCATTCTATGTTCTGTGTTCTTCCAGGGGGCCCACGGAGCAGAGAGACTTTGCACAACTCTTGGCCCACCCTTGAGGGTTTTCCATCCCTGCAGGACACACCTGGGTTCAGGGCCCCCACAGCTTCAATCGCTGTGGCTTCCACAACATGGTTGATGGCTTATATGAAAACCAGGTTTATTTGACAGGGTTTGCTTGACCATAAAGATTGATTTGATTTGATTTTGATTTTATTATATTTATATGCTGCCCTTTTCCCCCGAAGGGGACTCAGGGCGGCTCACAATTCAAATCAGGGAAGGGGGTACAGACAAAAAAATAAAAACGAAACATAACAATGCATAATTTAAAAACACACAACAGTCATACCATTCGAGACGGGGGGGGGGCAAAAAACTCTTTAGCCCCAGGCCTGTCGGAACAGCCAGGTTTTAAGGGCTACGCGGAAGGTCTGGAGGGTGGTGAGGGTTCGAATCTCCACGGGGAGCTCGTTCCAGAGGGTCGGAGCAGCCACCGAGAAGGCTCTCCTCCGGGTAGTCGCCAGTCAACACTGGCCGGCGGATGGAATTTGGAGGAGGCCTAATCTGAGGGATCTAATCGGTCTAGTGGAGGTGATTGGCAGCAGGCGGTCTCTCAAGAGGGCAATGCCCCAACCAAGGCAGGTCACATTTCTGCCCCCGTGTGCCAACGCTGCCATTTATGGCACTGAACCGATCTGTGGGCTCCTTGGTGCTCTCGGAGCTGGGTGGTTTTCTTGCAGACGCTTCATGACCCAACTGGATAATATCATCAGTGCTAGAAGGGAGAGGAGGAGGAGGAGGAGGAGGACTGTGGGGTCCTTGGTGCTCTCTGAGATTCGTTGTTTCCTTGCAGACGTTTCATGACCCAGTTAGGGAACATCATCAGTGCCCTGATGGGCAATGAAAACCTCTGCAAGGAAACCACAAGATCAGGGAGCCACTGAGGCTGGCAAAGCTTGGAAGGGCTTCTCGATCAGGGCATTGGCCCGGTCCTCCTTTGCCTGCCTCCTCTGGTTCCCCCAGGGCGGGCGTCCAGGTGTCTCTGGGGATGTCCAGCTAGGGCACCGTCTGGGCCTCCAACCCCTGCGAGGGTCCAGGCACCCGGTCTCCCCGCCTGCACAGCCCAGCCTGGCGCAGCTCGCCTCCTCCTCTGCCAAGGTAAACTGCCAGGGGGGCCTCGCTAGCAGGAGGGGGGAGAGGGCACGTCCAAGTAGTAGCATCTCTAGGAGCAGCAGCCGGGGGAGGAGGAGGAGATCCTCTGGGCTGCTGACGGCCTGCCCTGCCGCCCCCCCCCTCCTCCTCCAGGAGGCCAGGCGGAAAAAGAGTGTTGCTTACTTTTGATTAACTTGCACGTGCAGAGCCGGGCCGGAGCCCCCCTTCCTCCCCCTCCCTCCGGCTCCAGCAGCAGGGAGCACGCGCCAAGGTCAGGCGGGGCGGTGCATCCGGCTCACGTCGGGGAAGCAGGGGGGGATATGAATTCGGGAAGGGAGCCCTGCACTCCTCGGTGGAAGGCAGAGCGACCAGCGTGCAAGGGAGAACCTCCCAAGCAACACACACACACACACACACACACACGAGGGAGGGGGGACCTGTGTGCAAAATGCTGGTTTCCTGGAGGCTGCCCTGCATTTCACATGCCAGGCGCCTCTCGCGAAAGTTTTGTTTAGTCAAATAACAGCCGCGGGTTTTCCCGGTCTCGGCATGAACAAGGGCGGCTTCACCAGACGGGACCCGGAGGTTCCGGGGTTGGGGGGCGCCGCAGCCCAGGCACAGGAGGAGGGGCGGGTCCTGGGGAGCAGGTCGGGGGGGAGCCTTTGCACGGAGGGCCGGCCGACCTGGGCCCAGCCGCGGTCCCCTGTTGGCGAGTTGGGCTTGGCTGACAAGTGACAACCTGGGCGTGAAAGTCTCAGGTTGTCCCAAAGATGCTCCCCCCCCCCCAAAAAAAAGGCAGCTGGACCTTCTGGTTTTCCTTTGAAGACGTTTCGTTTCTCATCCAAGAAGCTTCTTCCGCTCTCACTCAGAACTGGGAAAGCGCCTTGGGTGAGAAGCGAAACGCCTTCAAAGGAAAACCAGAAGGTCCAGCGTCTTCTTGAAAAAAGCGCCTTTGGGACGGTGTGAAAGGAAGGCAGCCTCTGCCCTCTGCCCATGCACAGAGGGCTGCTTTCTCGTGGCCCGCCAACTCTCGTGTGCCGGCGGGGGATCCGAGGGGTCTCCTCCTTGGGAAGTTCAGCCGTCGCGCTCCGTTGTCCCTCCGGCGGCGAGGAGCGAAGGGGAGGCTCGGCCGGCCTCCTCGGGAGCCAGGCTCCGGGGAAAGGGGCACCCGAAGGAGGGAGCCCGGCTCAGGAGCTCTCGCGGGGGGGCTGCAAGGCTCCCAGGCCTCTTCCGTGGGGCGACCGAGGAGGCCCCCGAGCTCCCCGCCCGACTCGCGCAAGACCGGCGGACTTCCCCGGCTCTCTGCCCCGGCTGCCCCGAGAGAAATCCCGCGGCCGAGCGGCGGCTGACGCCCGGCGCCCTCTAGCGACCTCCCCGCCTGCGTTCCGCAGCTTCCCAGCTGGAGGCAGCGCGGGATCCCCGCAGAAACCATCCTGCAGAAAACGGGGGGGGGGGCGACTCTCCCTCTTTGCGGGCGGGGGACAGGAGGGGAAGGTCCCGCGGGCTGCATCGGCTTAACTCCGACTTTTAAATCGCCGGCCTGGCATTTAAACTCCGGAACAGGAGCCCCGTCTCGAGGAACCCACAACGCCCACCGCCCGGGCGTTGGATCTTCAAGTGACTAGACCTCATGATCCAAGAGGCACAGGAAAGGCGAGAAGGTGCCCAGATTCCCACACAGCTTCTCGGATCCTGGCATTTACACCCAGGAGCATCTCTGAGGCAGGCAGGCAGGCAGGCAGGAGGGCACAGAAGGGTGGAAAAGACAGCTTCCCAGTTGCAACTATTTGCCCGTTCAGACCCAGATCCAAGCGTTTCAAAAGCAACCCGCGTGCATGCCCGCGTGTTGGCACTTCCTGTGAGAATTGGGCTCAGAAAGTCCTCCAGGAAGCTTGCAGAGACGGTGGTGGTTTTTTCCTAGCTGGTCCTTGATGTCTCTTCCACATGTTGGGCTTGGCTGTAGGGGTCTGCCGCCTGACTGCGCCCCGAGGGAGGGAGGGAGGGAGGGAGGGAGGTCTGGGTGCAAAGGAGGAAAACTGGGCAGGGAAAGGAATGGAGCCACCAGCAAGTCCAGATGGCATGAGTGGCAGGGCCACCAGCAGTAGCAGCAACTCCCTCTTGGTGGCAATAGTGCCAGCGAGCCTCACTACGTCCTTTTGCACAAACACACACTCACACACACACACACACACGGGTGCGGGAGGGAGGGGGGAGAAGGAAGAATTCCTTGCAGACGTTTCATTACCCAACTAGGTAGCATCACCAGTGATGGCAGGGGAGTGGGTTTGCAGGGGGAGGAGGAGGATAGAATAGGAGGGGAGGGGCTGGACTCCCCTTCCACAGGAGCCCGAATGCCAGGCTCAAAGGCCCCCTCCCCAGGCGCCCAACCCCTTCCCCCCTTTCTGCCCCCTTTGAGGAAGCCCCCCATACCTTCTCAGGCCAAGGGGGGAGAGGTCACGCTGCCCCCACCACCCACCGCTTGCAAGTTCATCCCGGGTAGAGGGGCAGGGCAACTCCCGCTCTCCCAGCCTGGAATGAAAACCGGATATTTCCCGGCTTTGCGCCTCTCCTCCAGCGGGGCATTCTTGCTCGGCTGCTGTCTGGGCTGCCGGATGCGCCAAGCACGCCAGGTATGCGCGGCCCCGAGCCTTTGCTGGAGGCCTCGGAGGAGCCTCGTTTGCGCTGGGCTGTTTGGGGGGGGGGAGAAGGGAGAGACACACACACCCCGGGAGAGGTCAGATGTCCAGACTGCCACCAAGCAAATTGCCCCACCCCCACCCCGTTGTTGGCTGCAGGTGATTCAGCCCGACTCTGTGCAAGAACGGGTGTTGTGAAGGGGGGGCATCGAACCAAAGTCAACACCATCCTGCTGGCAGCACCAGAGGGACAACAGGCTCTTCCTGAGCTGCAATTTCTTTGAGGCCCGAGGGCGAATCCGGGGCTTCGAAGGAGCCGGCAGGATTTAGCAGGCGGGCATTTTGGGGGGCACTTCTCAGCCAACTGCAGAGCATCGCCCTGCCAACAGCAACGTAGCAAGCAGGCAGGGCTGGTGAGAGAAGGCCAGGTGTCAAGACACACCTGTCAGGTACCCAGGAAAGGAGAGTCCAAGGAAGGGGCGGGCTCTGCTCCTGAGCAAGGCCAGGGCTGGCATCGGGGTGGGATGGCGAGGGAAAAAGGCCTCTGGGGCGTATTAATTGAATTGAATTTAATAAATTTATCGGCCGCCCAATCCCGAAGGACTCCGGGACTTAGCCAGCACACCTGATCCAGGTGGCCACAAGGCTAACATCCGAAAAACGTTGAATTACAGGCAGTCGTCCACGTAGATCCATTCAAAGTTACAACACTGAAAAAATTGACCTGGCCATTTTTCACACTTATGACGGTTGCAGCATCTCCACAGTCACGTGATCAAAATTTAGACCCTTGGCGACTGACTCATATTTATGACGGTCACAGTGTCCCAGGGTCGTGTGATCCCCTTTTGCGACCGTCTGACAAGCGAAGTCAATGGGGAGAGCGAGATTTGCTTAACAACCATAGGATTCATTTAACAACTGCGGGGATTCACTTAACAACTCAAGGAAGAGCGGTCTTAAAAAGGAGCGAAATTCACTTAACAGTTATCTCGCTTAGCAGCAGAAATCTGGGGCTCGATTGTGGTCATAGTCAAGCACCACCTGTTCTTGCAGAGGCTTTTGAAGAGAGGACGACGGTGAATGTGCTCCCACAAGGAGCCCCCAATTAATGGGGGTAATCAGGGTCGGAACGTCCATCACTAAGCGAAGCAGTCACAAAGCAGGACTGCCTCCTTTAACAATGGCCTCATGATGAGACGAGCAGCAGATAATTTGATAAATAAATAAAAATAAAATAAAATAAACCAGCAGTCCCCATAGTTAATAATTAAGGGAGGACTCAACCCCCATCCAAGCTATTCCCAGCTTGATTCCCCCCCTCCCAGCCCTCTCCCTGCCTCCTTTCTTCTGGGGTCAGTGACTCTCGAACTCCCCACCCATCTCCTCCTCATCTCTTCCCTTTCCGCCACTTGACACGAGGGTCCTCCCTAGACAATCCTGGGGGCACTGGGGGGGGGAGTACAGCACTTTTAAACTGCAACCCGCTGCCCCAGAGCTTCTACCAAGCCCCCCCCCCATGGCCAAAATGCCTGAGATGGGGGGGATAGGCACCCCCAACAGCTGTAAGGGTGGGCAGCTACCTATGGCCATAGTGATGCTGCAACCCGCCATAACTCTGAGGACCAGGTGTAAGGCGCATTCATCCAGCGAAGGCATGGCTTTGAAGAATGGCTGAATGGATGGTCATAATCTGAGGACGCGTGGCATTCTGTGGCTCACCTCCCTGCTTCCTGCGCCCCTCCCAGCCCGACTGCTGCAGGGGCCGCAGAGCATCTCGGCAGGAAACCCCAGGGAGGCTCTGGGAAGCTTTGGCCTTTGAATGAGGGGTTGGGGGGCCACAGATTCCACCAGAGCCCTTCCGGTTTCTGCCTCCCAGGCCAGTTGGAGACGAGAGCAGCCAAGAGGATGAAAGAGACTGAAAGGACTCGGACATGTCCAGTTGCGTGAAAAGGAAGAGCAGAGGGGCTGCCCCAAAGAAGAGGGGGGGTCAATTTATTCCCCAAAGCCCCAAAGGTGGAAACTCATCCAGGAGAGAAGCAATCTGGAACTAAGGAGAAACTTCCTGACATTGGGGACCATTCACCAGCGGAACAGCTTGCCACCAGAGCTTGTGGGAGCTCCATCACCGGAGGCTTTTTCAGAAGAGACTCATGCCCCCCCCTCAAGCAGGAGACCCTCTGGCTGCCTTCCTAGAAGGAGGCTCAGTTAAGGGAGGGTGGGAGACCAGTCCAAGCCCCCCCCCCCCGTCAGCCACAGAGGCTTCTGGGGGGACCTTCAGCCCATCTTTCCCCCAGGCTCAGCCTGACCAGGGGCTTGTGGTGGGGAGACAGTGAAGAACGACCCCCCGTGGAAGATGGTCAGATGTGCTTCTAGCAACCCAGGGGGCCACAGGAAGCCAAGC